>NC_142798.1:28093430-28258800 GCF_049724085.1 Artemia sp. Qi Xiang Cuo | reverse complement strand
GCATTCGTTCGTTCGAGAATCGGATGAATTGCCAAAAAATATAAATTTTTCCCAAAAAAGTAAATCACGCCAAGAAATAAGCCAGCTCAAAATAAAAATAGCCAAGTTTTAAGCCACAAGCCAGTTCCAAAAATTTTCACGCCAGTCGCCAACAAAATAAGCCAGTTTGGCGTAAAATAAGCCAATCTGGCAACACTGGCTAAACAAGACCTTGGGAACTTGGGATTCTAGTATGGAATAATCATAGGTGGCATTTTTGTCAATTCTAAATTTTAAGTACATGAATGAATAAACTGCCAACCACGGTTGAAAAATGAGCATAGGCTATTTTATGTCCAAAGGACATATTCCTATGTGCTGAGAGACAATGAAATAATAAATAAGGGATACATTTTACAAAAAGGACATATTTTCCAAATTTTTACATAAAACGAAATATTTCCCTATTGGATATGTATTTTTGTAAAAAAAAAAGTGTTGCTTTTCACCAAAACTAAGGCTAAAACTATTTATCTTGTAGAAAATCTACTCAAATAATTATTTTGTACTCATTTTTTACAGTTTTCACTACATTTCTTGGAGTCGCTTGCTCTTTCCTGAATAAAAATATCTGTAAAAACTCTTGAAATTATTTGTAGGTTTGTTTCCTTTCAGCTTGCAATATTTTTCCTCTTTGTTTTTATGCTACAGTCAAGATAATAGACAGGCAGGCAAATTTTTCGTTAACACTTACTTAACTATTTATCAAGTATTAGCAATTGAAAATGAAAAGTTAATAAAATGCAAAATTTGTATTTTTGATGGTGTGGAATCAAAACAAAAATCAAGCACCCAGGGTGTTTCATCAGTTTGAAAATTTTTAAGGAAAGAGTGATATGGCCACTATGTATTTTCTTATTCTGACCAAGGCATTTTGTGTAGAAGGAGTTGTCGTAGAAACGTCGAAAGGAGCTTGTTCGATTGGAAATTGACGCTTCGAGTGCATGGGTGTAGGCAGCATACTGTCTAGGGGGACGCCCGATTTGGTGATGGAGGGGGGGGGGAGATGAAGTCATATTGATAATATCTCTTGGTTCTTTTCATTAAACTTATTTGATATACCCCGAGTTAGTGTTGTGTATAGAGTTGCGCCAACGGTCAGTTCCTAAAGTGCTAACATCGCCCAATTTTGCTTGCTACACAGTGATTTTTGTTGCTACAGTAAAAAAAAGAATTGCGTATGTTGCGGCTTGTGCCGCAACATGTGCATGGTTCGTTTAAGCGTACATGGATTAATAATAGGTCAACATTTTAATCTTTTATACCAGGTCATTTCAAACTTAGCGTCAATCTTTCGAAACGAATACGGCAAAAACGCGGTCCTGGTTATATCAAACTTTGCGCCAATATTTCGAAACAACTACGGGAAAAAGGCAGCCCCGTGCTATTTTATAGTTCTTCTGACGTTGTTTAAAATCCCGAATCATATTAGGCTGCGGTTAGATAACAGTGTCTTGTTCTAAAAATTCAATTCAAAAGTTTAACCCATAACCGGCAGGGCGGGGTCTCTAAGACACAAACACTAAGTTTTTTGTTCATTTCGTACTACTGGGTTATAATAGCAGGCTGATATCTCGTGTATTCTTCGCGCCCGTTTAGTACTAAACCTCGGTAAAAAAAAAAAAAAAAAAAAAAAAAAAAAAAAAAAAAAAAAAAATCTCGAAATCAGTTACAGGTACGTAAATACAGGGCTCTGGGGTCTGACAGACCCCAATGTTGGGATTTCACCCCTGGTTCTTTTCTTTTTCAGATAAATGACCTGTTTTCGTTTCCGTAATTACATTTGTTTAGCTTTGCCTATAGTATAATTTTCAATGATAAGTTATGGTTATAGTCTCTCTGCTAAGCTATAGTTGTTTTGCAATAAGTGAGCTTTCAGGCTAATTTCTATTTTTGCCTTTTTTGATCTGGGCCATTGAAAGATAATATTATTCAAAAGAAGACAGGGGCTTGAACTTTAATTTAGCGGATTGGCCCGGGCCAATCTAAGGTTTACCCCTACGGAAAGTGCTTTTGTACAGAAGTGGTGTTTTTGTTTTTAGCCTACCCTGAGACCCCGTTTAGGGAGTCTGTCTTTCAGAGTTGATATATCTGTGTATAGACCTTATTCGTTTTTGAAGCGCCACCCTCGGAGAGAAAAAGAACTACTCGTGGCAGCCATGTTGTTGGTAAAAATCGCTCATCTCTAATAGGAATAAAGAAGAAAATAACAACAAATGTCTACTTTTTGTTGTCTTTTTCGAGTCTCGTCAATGGGAGGACCATACTGTTGTGTTCCCTTGTGCAAAGAATCTTTAAAAAAATCCCGAGACCTAAAACTACCTGACAGAGTGAGTAAAAACAACTTCTTTTAGCCTTTAGCCCTAACATAACATTTTCAGCTCCAAAGCCTGGTGAAGTATTTGGTGAGTTATAGGTTATAAAAAGCCTGATTGACTTTTAAATAAGTCAAATGAACTATAAAAAGTAGCCTAGACTGTAATTTAACTTTGGGTTGGTAATACTAGTGGTTAAAAGGGCTATCTACATGGTATTGCCTGATAAGTTTGTTTAGGCCTATTGCTATGCAGACAATGCACCTCCCTCCTAATTGTTCAGATATGGTCCTGAACTATATAGGCCATTTTTTATTGTTCCTTTGCTAATACAGGTTTGCTGTACCCATAAAAATCACTGTAGGCTGTAAGGGATTTCAAAGAAATTATGGAATAAGTATTTTTTTAAATGTGTTTAAAATGTGGGTTGGTAATACTAGTAGTTAAAAGGGCTATCTTTGTGGTATTGCCTGATAAGCTTGTTTAGGCCTATGCTGTGCAGGCAATGCACCCTCTCCTAGTGGTTCCAAATATGGTCCTGGACTATATAGGAACTTCAAAGGAATTGTTGAATAAATATTATTTAAGACATAGATAAATCTGAAGAAAACTATGGTAATGTAATCAATAAAGTGTATTACACTTTATAAAGGAAGACTGTTATGGTCTTATTGTTTTCTTTTTGTAGGCCTACCCATTATATATCTGATAGACAATCAGAGGTAAATTTTCAGCAGTTCATATTATTGACTTACAAATAAACTAAACATACTACTTGATGGGCTTTTTATGCTCTTAACAAATATAATGATCATTTTTGGCAAAATGAATCTTACCCCCATCCCTAGGCTATATATACCAATTCAGGGTATATATTTGCACATTAGAGGAAGGGGGGGTAGATTTTAAACTTACCTCTCATTTGTATCAGAAATAAAATTTACCCCCATTGCCCTCTTGTGCAAATATGTACCCTCAATTAGTATATATAGAGGTGGGGGTAAAATTCATTTCTGAAAAAAATTATTGTTATATTTGGAAAGAGCATAAAAAAGGCATCATGTAGTTTGTTTACTTTGTATGTAAGTCAATGATATGAACTGTCAAAAATTTACCCAATCAGAATTAGAGGGGTATTGTCTGGGTGACAACTATCATGGTGAGAAAGTATAAATTCAGGAATCTAAAAGTTCCAGTTGTATTGACATGTTTTAGGATTTAGTTGTAATAGCACTTTTTCTTACATTTAGAAACAGTAACAAAGGGGGACTAATTGATAAATTTCTTTTTTTTAACCTTGTTCCCATCAGGGGCATAGCTCCAGCATTTGATAAAATTCTACCGAAGTCACTTGTGTCTATCTTGGACAAATGATATGTTAGTAAAGTGAAACTGTCAGGGGTGGGTATACAGGCCAAATTTTGTACTGAGAAGTTGTTCTGAAGTTTCGACCTCCACTCCGCTCGCTCGAGGGCCTTGCCTTTCATTTTCATAGAATCCTTGCAAAATAGATCTTTCTGCTTAAATGAATTACAACAACAAAATTTTCAGCTTCACAACTTTGCTCAATCCCAAGTATTAAGGTTTTAAAGATACACAAATACATTTCCCATATTAAAAAAAAACCATTGATATGGCTTAAAATTCTACTCAAATAACAGGGATTCTATTTTCAGAACTAAAGCCAGAGAAAAAGAAACCAATAACTGAAAATTAAGGTAAAGACTTAGTTTTGTCAAATTTCAATAGGTTCTACCTGTTATGTAGGCAAATTTCAGGATCCTTTAGTAGGAGGAGTGGAGGTAGGTAATTCAAAATACCATCCCAGGACATACCTTAGCCTGTAGATCCATCTGTCTTTTTGGTAAAATTCTACTTTAGCTACTTTGGGCTATCTTGGATAGGGGTTAGGTTAGGAAAAAGAAACGTTCTGGGATGGGTCTACCGGCTTAAATGTGTCCTGGGATGTTATTATGAATTACCTACCTCCACTCCTCCCTCTAGAGGGTCCTGACCTTTGATGACCTTTAAAAATCTGTGTGTTATAAAAGTGAAACCTTGCAAAATAGATCTTCTGCCTAAATGAAGTACAACAAAGATTTTTTTAGCTTCACAACTTTGCTCAATCCCAAGTTATAAGGTGTTAAAGTTATGCAAATACATTTCCTAAATTTTGAAAAAAAAACATGGCTTAAAATTCTACTCAAATAACAAAAATTGCATTTTCAGTACTAAAGCAAGAGAATAAGAAACTGATAACTAAAGATTTAGGTAAAATGTTGTCTCGTCTAAAGTTCAACAAGTATAGACCTGTCATGTAGGCACATTTCAGAACCCTCTAGAGGGAGAAGGAGTAAAGGTAGGTACTCCAAAATACCATCCTGGGACTTACTTCAGCCTGTAGATCCATCCTTCAGAATTTCATTTTCCGAACCCAACTCCTTTCCAAGGTAGCCAAAAGTAGCTAAAGTAGAATTTTATTCCAGCAATTTATTGGGGGGGGGGGGCAAGAAGGCCATAGTAATGGGCGATATTAGATTTTATTTTGTCCAATTTATTGGAAAAAACTATGGTAATGTAGGTTAATCATTAAAGTGTATTGTACTTTATAAAGGAAGGATGTTATGGTCTTAGTGTTTTCTTTTTTCCCCTGCCATCCTCAAACAACACCACTGGTTTTCATCCCAAAGAAAAATTAATAGTAAAATTCTAGGATAACTGCTTAGTGCTGTCTTGGAAAGGGGTAAGGTAAATGAAGCCTTCAGTAATGAAACAAGGACCAAAAACACAAGATAAGAAGGTATTACTAAGCTTCCATGTTAACCCTCTTCTGATTTCAAAGTCTTAGAAATTTGCCTGCTTGGCAGGTTATACCTATTGAAATTTTGACAAAACAACATATTACCTTAATTTTCAGTCATCAGTTTCTTTTTCTGTGGTTTTAATTCTGAAAATGCAATTCCTATTATTTGAGTAGAATTTTAAGCCATATCAATGGTTTTTTTTCTAAATTTAGGAAATATATTTGCAGATCTTTGAAACCTCATGAATTTGGATTGAGGAAAGTTGTGAAGGTGAAAATAGTTTTCTTGTACTTAATTAAAGCAGAATATCTGTTTTGCAAGGTTTCAGTGTCAGATCACAAAGATTTTGAAAGGTCATCAAAGGTCACTGCTCTCTAGAGGGGGAAGGAGTGGAGGCAGGGACTTCAAAATACCTTCCTATGACATAATTTAGTCTACCTGTCCCTGAGGTAAAATGTTGTTTTGTTGAAATTTCAAATGGTATAGACCATAGACCTGTCAAGCAGACAAATTTCTAAGACTTAGAAATCATAAGATCATCAATGTGGAAGCTTGGTAATACCTTTCCAAAGTATGGTTTTGGCCCTGGATTCATAACTGAAAGTTTCATTTTCCTAACCTAACCCCTTTTCAAGATAGCAAAAAGTGTAAACAATTTACTTACATTTCTGTCAGTTAGCAGTGTAAAACCTCTTAAGAAAACTGAAAGATAAATTCTCCCCTTGAATGTTCCTGAAAATGAATGGAAGCTTTAGCCTTAAGGAACAATGGTAGATTAGCCTCCTCCCTATAATGCCAAGAATTAACAATGATAATACAAATTTCATGTCCTGTATAATAAAAGCAAATAATGTTTACATTTCACAGAAATTATTAACTCCAGTATTTTGTTGGGGAGGGGGGACACGAGGGGTCTATATCCATATAGTCAAGGGACATGAGATATATAATTTTTTTTTCGCCACCTTATTGGGGGGGGGCTTCCCCCCCCCCCCCAACCAAACCCCGGATTATGAAGTAACTTTTTTATTTTCAGAATGGAATGATTCAGAGCTACTTGTTTTGCTTCACATCTCTATTTAACTTTGATAGTAACTTCACTTTGAAGCTTTATCCTTTTTATCGTTTCACTCTGTGCAATTTACTGGTGTTTCAATACATGCTCTTCTACTAAACAACTGTGTATCTTAGCTAGATATATTTGAAATCTACCTTCCTTTCATAGTAAGCAAATTTGTTCTCTATGAAATAGAATTGAAAAGCATCGGGGTTAAGCATTTAAATCCACCTCTGTTCATTTTAAAAAGGAATAGTGCCAGTTGCAGCCATATTTATCATTTCTGGTGCTTGTACCCTATTTTGGGTTTATTGTGGGAGGGGGATTATTTTATTAATGTGAGATATTTAAAAAGTAGTCTAAAGTACACAGTTTACAATGTTAGGTGAAAGAGTACCAAAATTGAGTTTTTTATTAACTCATCCATCCAATTTAATGCTGATGTGTTCTTATAACGTTGTGTTAACTGTATATTACAATATGGCTTATAAATAATAAGAGGACACATTGAAAGTATCTTTTTCTTCTTTAAATTAGTTACTTCAGAGCAAATTAAGATCCATCTTGATCTGTGAATTGCTCCATTTTTTCTAAAAAAGTTCTTTCACGTTCTTTGAATAATTTGGGCAAAGATGTGAATTGGTTTTGAAAAATTACGTTTTTAGTATCTAAATCAAAAAAGAAAACCAAAGGGAAGTTTTTGTACCCCTCCCAAATTTTCTTGAATTGGCTGTGCTGTGGTTTTCTAATTTTATGAAGCTTTTCTCATCTACCTACCCAACCTCCTGTGATTTTTTGAGATTATATTTTTTGGTGTCAATCCTACTATTTTGACGACCACTGGATGGTAAAGATTGCTAATGAAATGTCCCGTCAGTGACAAAAAGCTTAAAATTCTATTTACTACAAAAAACAAAAAAAATACACCGGAGCAAGGTGCCGACTAAATTCCTTTAGGGGGTATTTGCCCCGTCTTGCCCCCCCCCCCTAGGTATACTCCGGCATTCCCCTATTACTGTCGGTTTAAATACCGCTCAAATTTTCGGTTGTTAGAGGGGATACGGTTTTTATATCACAAATTCATGGTGGCTGGAGTTATAATATTATAACATCACTAAATAGGGGAAGAGCTGCAACATTTTCACTTTTCAGGAATAAAATGAGTGGAATAAAGAATTTGTTTGCATAAGAGGGTTTTTTTTATCTAAGATTATGCCGATTCTCCATTACGGGACAGAGATCTGGGGACATGAGAACGCTGCCCAGTTAGAAAGCGTTCAGGTAGGTTATTTTAAGAGATTGTACGGGTTGCATAAAATGACCCATACCAAGTTTCTTAAAGGAGACTTTGGTCTCTTAAAAGTTATAGGACAGTCCAAATGACAAAATTTTGGATAAGGGTTGTACAGTTACCCAGTGATAGGTTACTGAAGGCTTCAAATCCCTGTCATCAAAATCCCCTTTCAAGGGAATGAAAAAAATTATATTTCTGAAAAACCCAGAGGTATCCATACTTTTTACCCTTCACCCTTTTGGTTGTCACTGAACTTGCAAGGTTAGTGAGCAGAGCAGGAACACTAATACAATCAAGAGTCAATGATCCAGTCAGAGTTTTCACAATTCTTAGGGGCTATCACTTCCTACCCTTCAATGCGGAATATGTTCCAGGTCAAAAACTAGTTTTCCTCCCCCTAAAGAGGATTCAAGCTTGCAGTTCTATTTTTAATTAACTGATTAGGGATACAAAGGCTACTTAAGAGATTTTGGGAAGTGATGAGCCCTGAGGATTGTCGAAAATCTGACCGCTCATCAGCCCTTGTTACAACTATCATTCTAATAGTGGAATTATATTTCAGGTTTCCTTTCACAAGCTTCCAAGTGATAAGGATCTGAGAAAGGAGTCGCTTGTGAAGATTCGAAGAGATGAAGGTCCCTTGTTCCAAATCTCAGATGCCTACACTATATTATGTTCTAGACATTTCAACACTGAGGACTTCTAGGCTGTTTGTGTATTTGTAAGAAGAGAACTCACTTCCTTATATGAACGGGGCTGTGCGATCCGCCCAACCTCCCGCGTTTTGATACTTTTTTTAATTCTCTAAAAACATTTTTAAACAATAAAAAAATTTTGGTAAAGAGCGAGGCGTTGAGGAGAGCACAGCCCCGTTTATATACGGAAGCGAGGGTTTGGGGGGTGGCAGCCCCCCAACTACACTTCCTAATCCCTGCACGTTTTAAGGTTCGAACTTGTGACTCAGCCTCTTTAACTCTTTAGAAAATGTAGTTTTTTTCAAATAATTTCTGCACGTTTTTGTACATTTTATTACTTATTATTGCTTGAATAACTTTTAGTTTATCTTTTCTGGTTTTAAAGATGGGGGGCTGCCGCCTCCCAAACCTCCCGCTTTTGAAAATTCTTGTGTTAAGGCTTTTAATTCCTGAATACTCAAATCAAATGCACAGTAAGATTTTCTTTTTTCAACTTTTCTTCAAGCATGTGGGTATACGGCATGTTATCAAAGCAGTGGAGACTTACCTGTAACCTGAAGGCCGACTGTGATATTCTTCTGGAGACGCCTTTTGAGCTAAAGGATTTAATAGATTGGATTTAAAAAAGAAACTGAGTTTCTTTTTTAAACTTTAAATTCAGCATATAAAAATTTTTCTCTCACAGGGAATCCAACCCGGATCTTCCGCCTGACAGTCAGGAACAGCAACCATTGTACCACAGAGACACTAGTTATATTGTTTTAGTCTCTCGTATCTATTTTTGACGCAAGCAAATCCCCACAAAACTTGATATTTGGTTTTTGAAAAATAGGGAAGGAAGGATCGGATTGAGCTGAAATTTTGAGGATAAGCTCCCAGGCCCCAGCAAAGCTTATCCTCTAAATTTCAATCCGATTGGACAACGTTAAAGGGGGGTTGTGGTGGGAAAAATTTACATGGGCTCTTATAGGAAAACGAGGTTTTTCGTAAACATAGTTCGGGGGATAATTGTTTTGGTCTGAAAATATCAAAAGACCCTAACAGGCCGAATTCCACTTCAAATGAGTCCTCATTCACCCGGATCCGTTGCCAACTGTGGCCTGTAGGAGTGGCTGATAAAAAAAAAAGAGAAATGAACTTTAAATGGCTATGTTTGTTTTTTCGAAAACATGGAAGGAGTGATCAGATTGAGCTGAAATTTCGAGGATAAGCTCCCGGGCCCTAGGACTGCTTAACCTCTAAATTTCAGCCTAATCGGACAACGTTAAAGGGGGGCTGTGGCTGGAGGGTCGAAACTTCCGGCCCACTTTTACCCATGAAGATAAAGTCCGGAGAGGGTGAAATTTTGCACGTTTCTTAGTTGGAGCTTGGGCTACAAAAAGCGATCACTGCTGTCTCTCTGCGACCACTAGGACCGGAAATCGCTTAACATTGTGGTGGGTCTCCTCTTTAGAGGCACAAGTGTGGATCCTTGTTTTTCAAGGTAGAAATAAATAAATCAAAATCTGAGAGTTCAAGTCTCAGAGATGAGGATAGAGATGTCGTGCATGGTGTACCACCCAAAGAAGAAACCAAAGTACTTGGAACAGTTTTCAACAACAGTTGGAAAAAAACGTAGAAAGTAAATTGGAATGAAATTAGAAGCATTGTAAAAAAGGCAATTTCTTATGGAAACAACTGAAGTCTAACTATACACCAGAAGGCTCCGTATGTAATTATTTCTGTATACCCTATAATATGGTATTATGCAACAGTTTCTCTACCAAATAAAACAACATTAAAGGAAATAACAAGAATAATTTATCAATTTGTATGGAAAATCAAGTACCCAGCCAAATTAAAGAAAACAGATTTGACTAGTGGCCGAATTTTTGATGAAAGACAAGTTTTAGTTAGGTTTCTTTTATATATATATATATATAGGTTACAAAAAGAGTGCTTATATTCGCAGGAACTCATAATCACATAAATCAAAGGAACTCTGAATCACAAAAATAAAAGGAACTCAAAATACATTACTTCAACATTTAAGAAGTGTTGCTTCTGCAACATGGACCGTTACTGAAACTTGAGCGTCAATCAATCAGCGTTGCAAAACTCAACTCAAACTTGTTCGCAAAGAAATTTTTTTCCGTAACTGGTGCCTGTGAGGGGTTCTCTTTCGTGGTTTCTTGATACGTCGAAAAGGTTTATCACATTAATCAAATGACCTCAAATTACAGAAGCTCATACAAGTATTCCAGGTATTTTTGGAAATAGAAATCAGTCAGAGTTTTGACTTCATTTTCCCAAAAAATATTATCAAAAGGTATCCTTTGTATTATTATAACATTTTATGTTCATAATACAAAGTCACACCATGATAGTCCAGTAATGCCCAGTTGCCCTTGGATCTGATAATAATAGTGGTGGTCTTTTCTCAAGCATGTGAGGTATGGGCATTCAGCTAAAAACTGTTCCTCAGTTTTGTCTCAAAGACTATATGGGCACTTGACTTCAATAATGCCATGTGGGTCTCTTTTTCGCATGGGTCAAACACACGTCTATCAGGAGACGTGGCAAGCCAGTACTCAGCTGGTATCACAATCCCACAGTCCATAACCACAACGTCCCTTCCTCTTTTTTTCATAGTTTTTTGTAAATTTGAACAGCAGTTGCTTCATGTGTCCTGCCCCACTTTACAGCTGGGTTTCTATCCAAATTTCTATCTGCAAATACGAAACTGATTTTTTGCTCCAAGGAGTGACCCTTTTCACCACCAAACCAAATTTGCTGGAGGTAAGTCGAAACTTACGTGCACGGAACCACGTTTCACTTTCAGCCTGTCTGCGAGAATTTTTTTCAATTTCTTTGGCTTCTGATGCTGACACTCTTAAGGAGTCTATCACTTGCTGCTGTTTTGGATCAGGATTTGTCAACATGTAACTACCTGTACGCCCATACACAGGAAAATCAGGAAACTCAGCAGCCTTGAACAATGCACTGGTTACAACACTGAGATTGGTTACAATACTACAAGTAGGATCATCTACTTGTAAATGGTTGGTCAATGTTGACAGCACTGGGCATTCCAATAATCTATTCTGAACAAGCTTGGCCTGGGAATATTCTCCTCTTTCAATGCCGTCTTTCAAAAGATCTGCAAGAAAATCCTTTTTTAAAGGTCTACTTAACACAAAAATACAAGTTTTAGCATGTCTTGGACTTCAAACTTAAAGTGCTTGCATCAATCTGGAAATGAGAGAGCCAGCCGCGTAGCCCGGATGTCGTTTGGGGGGGGGGTGTCAGTCTACATAAGATAGTAGTCAAGAAAGCAAAAAATGGCATTAATTGTAGTGACAGATCCAGGATTTACGATGAAAGGAGGGGGGGGGGAGAAGTAAAAAGTACTTCCTTGTCTAGAGCAATTTTAATTATAGGCAAGGTCATCCTAATTCCTTTGGACCTTAGGAAGGGACGACGAAAATGTGCGGACTAAGTCAAATCTGTGCAGAAAATTTTGAGGTTTGAAGTGGTAAATATATCTATTTTGGGCGAGAAGATGGTTTAAAAGCAGTGCTTTCTGCCGCAAAGCAGTGGAAATTTTAGAACCATGTACAACTAAAAGGTGTACTATTCCATATATTTACTTCTTTTACACCTATCTTAGAGGATTAAATTATCTTGAAACTAGTTTTGTGCGAAGAGTTTAAGTTTTAAGAAAATGTCTAGTTAGAAAAGTCATTTTCTATTTTTTTTCTGCTCATAATGAAGTTGGTGAAGGGTCAAGGATAGAAAAGTATTTTCTGGCATGAAGCACTACATTTTTGGACTTACAACTAAAGCTTACATTTTTTTTTCTATTAAAAAGTAATTACTCTGTGGCTCTTTAATGACTCCTACCTACATGACCTAATATTCTGTGCCAACCATACTATTTTGATGAAAATTGTATGGTGAAGATTGAAAATGAATCGCACTTCTAGTACCTAAAAGCTGAATTTTTGTGTTAAAAATGCATTTTCAAGTCTCTATTACAAAACCAATAAAAGAAAAATTCCTCTGGTGCAATGTACCAACCCATCCTTAGTTACGCAACTGATGATAAGTTCCAGGGTTTTTGAACAGTCTGGAATAAGCAATTTAAGGCATTACAAGAACGCCGTTGCCCCTTTGGACTGGGAAAATTTCCAATTTTATGGCATTTATGACAAACTTTATCAGACTTCAGAGGGAGAGAGATCACCCCTATCCCCCCCCTAAAATACGCAAGGGACTGCTGTAAGCCTGAAAGCCCTGTAAAAACGGATGTAAACTTGTACGACAACCCCGTTTGCGTTATTTGAACTTGCTATTTGTTGTCTTATTCCTTGGCATGTGTCCTGGTAGTCCTGAAGCAAAACTTCTGAGATGCAAGTCAAAACAGCAACTCACAGCATGCTTCACACATGGAACAGTTTAGCTTCTGCATTCCCCAGTTCAAAGCCTAGAAAGCTGCCCAAAGGAAGAACAGAGAAATGCAAAGAAAAAGGTTTTTCTCATCATCAAAATGTTCACATGAGAGCCATCTCATGATCTTAAGCCCAGGTACAGCTTACATTTGAAGATATAACTTTTAAACATAAATTTTTGTTTCTGAGAGTAAAATTTAATTGCTTTAGTGAATCAAATTTACCTTTATAAAAAAACATTAACGAAAATAAACAAAGATTATGTAACAGAAACTGTCCTACCTGAAAATGCAGATACAGTCGGGCTAAGGGAAAAACTAAGTTGCACAACTCGCAATCTCAGACTGAGACAATCATCTTTACTGACCCGCGGGTCATACAGCTGCACTGTCTTTGGAGTTGACAGTCCTCCTTCCCGAACTTGGCGAATGTCAATGTCCATCACCTTTGGTGGCTCAAGATCCCGCTTTCTCATGTAATTCCACTGTTGAGGCATCTCGGTGCAGCTCAGGGAGGCAGGGATTTCTTTGTACTTCCGACTTTGCATCAAACTGATAATTTTCAAGAGTGACACCAGGTGATTGCAAAAAAACACTTCCAGCAACGCATGAACAAGCACTGTTGATAATCTGACTGTCACATGAAAGATAGACTTTGATTGAATGTGGCTTGTCCCTCTTTTTAAAACTGTGATAGCAACTCCCTTTTATCACTAACCCTTTATTTCCAAAAAGTCCTTCCGCTTCTAAAATATGCACCGTTTCCAGGTCAATATATTGCTCCACCAAAAAGCTGTAGCTTCTCTTGAGTTGCTAGCTGGTTGAAATTGAAGCATTGTAATACTCTTCAATAAGAGTGTATGAGATAAGGGGGACAACATCCAGATTTCTGAACTAATGGCACTAAAAAATCTGATAAACGTAGAATTGACCAAGGTTGTTCTGACATGTCCTTCACATAGACCGAGGTCTAGGCCTAACCAGTTAACTTGTGGAGCGTTGAGTCTGGCGGTTGGGTATTACATTAATTTATAAAGTTCTGAGTGTGTTGGAAGAGTAAAACTACTATGGGCTGCTTTAAATCAGCGGTTGAGGGGGGGGGCACCAGCTCCAGACTAATAAAAAAAAAAAAAAACTGAATTGGAATGGTATTGCGATCTTGGGAAATTTCAGGGGGGCCAGGCCCCTGGCCCCCCTAAACATGCCACTACTTTAAATTATGTTTTTAGGAACTCTGGGATGCTTTTGTGTGACAGACATACAGCAAACTTTTTTTTGGAGATCTGAGATCAGACACCAGAGGCCAGAGTGCTAAAAATACAAATTTATACTCTTGTGTTTGGTGTAGCCTGAGGAAAAGTTAGAAAAAATGCAGCTATCCTGCTGCTGAAGGAAAAGTAGGAGAAAAACAGATTATGATCAAGGTCCATTTTCAGGAGAGGAAGAGGATTATTACCATGTGCTGAATTACTGGGAATGGACTTAAATCTCCCTGATAGCTGACCAAAACCAGGGCCAGAACTAGGGGGCAGCTGCCCTGGGCGCTGAGTTGTGGGGGCGCCAAAGGTGTCCCCTGCAACCCTCCAAAGTTAATTAATGTTTCCAAAAAACATATTTTGATTCTGTTCTAGGGACAAAAACAGAGGAACAGGGATCCTTAGCTCCTCAAATGGTGACCTTCTCAGCTAATTCAACTCAAATTCTCAGTCACAACACAAACATAACAGAATTTTTCATTAATATCCGCTCACTCTGCAAAGCTCACTTGTACTTTTCATCTGATCCAATATGTTCATGGATTAAAAATCAATTCTGGTAATCAATTTATCAAATTTAATTTCACATTTAATTAATTAAATACAATTAATTGAATAATTAATTTGAATTCAATTTCAAAATCAATTCCGAATAGCTTATATTCTATAAATAAATCATTGTTTTGTATTCATATATTCAAAATCTAGTTATTGGTAATAGCAAGGCCCAGGGACATATTCAGGGGCAGGGGCATCACCAAGGAGGGGGGCATAATATTTATTTTAAAATTATTTGCTTTCCTACAAAGAAATCTGAGATGCAAATGAAAAAAAATACACATTTTAGTAGAAAGTTTGAAAATTTTCCAGCACTTTGTACCAGAAAATACCATTTCAGACCATCCAATTATTTTATCTGCTGGCAAATAAGCAAGAAAACAAACTGACAATATCCTTGAACTAAATTTATAAAATTTGATCCTTTGCGGCAAACTATTAGTTAATGATTATTATATTTGGATTCAGCATGAAATTCTAAATGGAGATGTAGGTCTATTTCTTAGTTATCTCAATATTCCATGAATGGAAAAATTTACCAAAATGTTACCACATGATGCCTGTGCAGTTGGAACACAAAATATTAACCTGGCTGGACAGAGAGGAATTTCTAGAAGGGCACTGACCCCAAAACCATCCAATTATCATCACCTTTGTAGCAGAATCTAGCCTAAGTTTTCTTGGTACTGATTCACAATGTTAATTTCTAAGGGTCAAATTTTCCTTAAAAACTGGAAAGTCAACCCAGGTTCTTAGGTCATAAACATGTTGGAATTATTGTAGAGACTATGGCGAATCTTTCTGTGTCACTTTTGTTAACTTCTTTGCCTTTTTTGGCACCATAATAATTGTTTGTAATTTTCAAGTTGGAGTGCATGATTGGCTGGGCAAAGATATAGCCTTGTACAGGCTAAACCTACTACCCAAGCTCAGGAAAATTCAATCCAGAATGCAGGTGATGTACAGCCTTGCTATTAACAAGATTATCAACAAAATTAACTCACCAGTGCCTTCTGAATTTCAGGAAATTCCATGATAAGTTCCATGTTTGCACAACAAACCTGCCAACAATATGGCCGATTTTCGCGCAGCGTTGCAATTCAGGCGGAAAAACGAATAAGGTCTATTGTATAATAAGTTTTAGAAGAATACATCTGAGTTATTATCTACAACCATGTAGATTATTTTTCCAAGTTCATAGGCAGGGTAAGAAAAGAGTTCGCGAGAAATACCTTCATTAGTATATCGACAGGGGTTCTGTTTACCCTCCAAAGAATTTCACATTTAGACTGAAGAAATATTGTGATGTCGACTGAATTTTGAAATAATGGTGAATAGACAGAAGATTCACACAAGGTCAGAAAAGGGACCATCCATCAGGTGGAACCGAATATCTTTCAGGGGGTAAAATAGACATTTTTGACATGTGCATAGGGGAGAACTTCAAAACAGAATCATGGTTACAGCGGAAGCTGCAACTTAGTAAAGAGCAAACCAAAGAACATAGTAATCATAAGTTAAAAATCGCGTTTAGAAAAAACTACCTAGTGAAAAAAATTGGCATCTGACACTGATTCAGGAGTAGTGACTATTATTTCTGTTCGTCTTAAAAGCAAAAGTTTATTGCGAAAAGAAATTTATGGGGATTTCGAGAAAAGCCTGAAACCCCGCGAAAATGGTGTCAAATCAAAATGAAAAGTGCGCCAGTGGAATCAGCATGGTCGAAAACCTTTTAAAGGGAAATTACAGTTCCCGTCCTGGAACAACAAAGAAAATCGGTCTTTTGTATTGGTAGCACTGATCTTTCTCCCTTTTTTTTCTTTTTTTTTCTAGCAAGGCTAGGGGGATGGCCAGAGCATCGTAGAGAGATGTGTAATAGCTCATTCGAAAGGTAATTAAATTTTTAAGTACCCCTTTTAAGTGACCAAAAAGATTGGAGGGCAACTAGCCCTCTCCCTATCGGCCCCGCCCCCCCCAAGTCATCCAATCAAAATTTCCAAATAATCATATTGTTCAACATAGTTCAAAGGTCCAAAATTTATGGTTTTAGTGATGATAAGACCCTCCATAGTCCCTGGGGAAAGGGTTGTACGCTGTATTAGTATCTGACGTGTCGATATCATCCGCATTGGTATGGGCGTATTGCTATAGGATGTTTTGGTATCCTCATTTTTACTAGCTCATATAAAAAATATTGCTCATATATACGTCCTTCCTTCCTATGAATTCCGCCATCAGCAAGTTCCATGTTATGGTTGCAGCGGTAGCTGCAACCTAGTAAAGCGCGAACCACAGCCCATAGCAACCAAAAGTTAAAAACTGCGTTTAGAAAAAAGCTACCTAGTGAAAAAAATTTCCATCTGACACTAATTTAGGAATAGCGACTATTATTTTGGTTCGTCTTAAAAGTAAAAGTTTACTGCAAAAAGAAATTTATGGTTATTTCGAAAAAAAACATGAAACCCCTCGAAAATGGTGTCAGATCGAAATGAAAAGTGCACCATTGGAATCAGAATGGTTGAAAACCTTTTACAGGGAAATTACAAATTTTTTATTAATTATAAATGGTTGATACTGTTCAGAGGCAACGCTGTAGCATTACCTAAAGTAAAGGCCATACGGCTCCAATGTTTTATTATTTATTAATTAAAAAAAAACTTTCCGAAAAATAAGTTTTTCAAAGAAAAGTAAAGGCCATTTTAAACTTAAGCTCAGCAGATACAAATACCTTTTAAAATTCAAACTCAAAATGACCAGAAATAACTATTAAAGAATAAATGAAACCCAAAACGAACAGAAATTAAGTAAACAATCATAGCAAAAATAAACAACAAGTATTAATATAAACGAATAAATAGATCTTAAAGCGAGTAATGCTTAGATTGAATGTGAATATGAAGCTTAAAATGAAAAAAAAAACTATTTTCCTATTGAAGTATAACTGAAACTCAAAATGAACAGAAATTAAATAAACAATCAATGCAAACAAACATACAATAGATATTAATGTAAGTTAATAAATAAATCTTAAAACGAGTGAAACTTAAATTGAATATGCAAATCAAGCTTGAAACGAGCAAAAATCACCACAAACAAGAGTTTGGGTATAATCTCCCTCTCTCACTGTAAAAGTCTAAAACCTACTGCGTCATTGGCGCTTTACTGAAAACTATTTTCGTCTTGAACAGTATTGGGAAGTATAAACAACATCAAATTGAATATTTTATGAACAATGACATTAATTGTTGAAAGATCCATCAGTTCAAGAATTTATTTCACTGTAATTATATTTTTATTTTCAATACTGAACTGGAAAAGAAAATATTTGTAATATAATCCGTTTTCAGTTAAGTCCCAATGACACAGTAGGCTTTTGGTTTTTATTTACAGTTAGGAAAGGAGGCAGTATCCAAACACTTGTCTATAGGGAAACCATATTCGTCTTTAACAAATTTAAAAAGAGCTAATAAATTAAACTGAATATTTTATGTATAATAATATTAATTGCTGAAAGCTCATCAGTTCAGAATGTTACTATAATTCTAATGTTTATTTTCAATATTAAGTACAAAAGAGAATATTCGAAATAAAATTAGAATTCATTAAAGTGCTATTGATGCTGTAGCTTTTAGACTTTCACAGTAGGAGAAGGAGGTGACACCCAAACTCTTGTTTGGAGTAATTTTCATTAGTTTCGAGCTTGACTTGTATATTCAATTCAAGTTCCACTCGTTTTAAGCTTTATTTATTCATTTACATTAATATCTATTGTATGTTTGTTTGCACTAATTGTTTATTTAATTTCAATTTAATTAGGCATTTTAATAAGGCATTTAAAATGGCCCTAACTTTTATTTGAAAAACTTATTTTTGGGAAAGTTTTTTTTAATTTATTTTTGTTCTTTTTTGATTGCAAAAAAATTGTAGTTTTTAAAAATTCCTTATTTCAAAATTAAACTTAAAAAAAATCAAATATTCATCAAATTATCAAAACTAATATGAAAGTAACAATATCAAAGTGAAAAAATGGGATTGTGTCAACCTGGGAGTTTTTATTATCTGATGTTTGAAATATTTTTAACAAAATTGTTATCTCAAAATTTTTATCGGATGCATTTAGGGCGTGGAGGAGGGGGGGCTAGTTGCCCTCCGATCTCTTTTGACTCTTAAAAAGTGAACAAGAACTTTGAATTTCAAATCAAATGAGCCCTCTCCAAAGTTTATACGAGCATCCCTTCCTTAAGAAATATATATGCCCCTAGAACATTACCCATACCGCCTGCCTCTGGGCCCTGGTGGGTTCCGTCGACACAGGAATTTTTTTATCTGACCTTCGAATTATTTTTAATGAAATGGCCATTTTAAAAATTAAATCGGAAGGTCCTGAGGGAAGAAGGATGTGGGGGGGCTTGTTACCCTGGGATCTCTTTTGACTCCAAAAAAATTAAATAGAGCCTTCTAATTTCAAATCAAATGAGGCCCCCTCTGAAGTTTATACGAGCATCCTTTGACTTCCAATCAAATGTTATGAGGAGCCTCTCCCTCTGTTATTATCTCATTTGTTTGTTCCCCTCCAACTATGTCTGATACAGGGTTCGAAAAGTTGTCTCCTACTTTTGCCTTCTGTTTCGCAATTTCAGGGTTCATAGCTTAAAATAATTCGTGGTTGTTTATTTTTTGGAGTTGTCTGATATTTACCAGGCGTCTTTTACAAGTCTTTAACTCGTGTAACAAAAAGATGTTATTGTATAATTCTGTTAATACTAAGAAGGTCAACGATAGGAATAATTTTTAGACGAACCCTCTTGAATGACATATACCAAATTATTTGGGGAAATTGTTATTTCCAATATTTTCTTGTTGTATTGTGTTGCTTGTCTCTTTCGGGCCCTTTTTAATTCACAAATACATATTTTTCGGCTGACAAATACTTCTTGGACAAGATTAGAGGCCCATTCATCTTTTGAACAAAACTCGTCGCTCGGATTGGAAAAATACAATCGAATACTGATTTAGCTTGAAACCTATGGAGTAGGAGGATGGGGTACATTTGCCAGAATCTATACTAGTGTTTAACGCTAATTGAATGATCGGTAGAAACTCATTCCTGTTAATTCAATGTTTTTCGTCATGATAATGAGTAAGTATTCGTTTAAAGCATTTTACTCTATTTTCGGCCAACCCGTTTGATTGGGGGTTTCTAGGGGATGAATGTATGATTTTGAATCCCAATGCTTTGGCCATTTCATTGAAAGTTTTACTTGTGAAACATGACGCATTCTCTGATAATAGGAAATCCATATTTCCAAAGTGTGATATAATTTCTTTTATTATAAATTCCATAACTGATTTTGACCTAAGGTCTTTGACTGGTGCTATGAAAGTATATTTAGAGAATCACTCTACTGCGATAACTATATATATTGATCCCCTTTTGCGCAAAGTTGCAATTTTTCCGTGGTATCCATTGATCAAATATAAAATGGATGACTGGAAAAATGTTTTCTCTAAGAGTAGGGTATATAGTGATAACTTTATTCCTCCTCAAACACAGATCATAGTTCTTTACTGCCTCTTCAACTTTACAGTGCTTATTTTCAGAAACACAACATTGTTTTAACTTATTCAAAGTTTTAACAGTATCCATTTGCAGTCCTAGGAAAAGGCTCGTATGCATAAGACTAATGATCCCACTAATTAGTTTTTTGATAGAATAATTTTACATTTATGCATCTGTTTTTTTCTCTGAATCATCTATAGCGTACAATAGACCACACACTAGGGTCAAATGGAGATCTCTTGACAATCCTACAAAAACAATAATTCCCCTTTCCCAAATTCATGATTTCTGTTTCTTTGTTAATTTGAGGTCTGCCCGAAATCTCAAATTTTGGAAATTTTCCGGTATCCTGCGGTTCACCCCTCTTGGCGTCTAGGTCTTTGGGTGTTTCAGACCCATCACAATTATATGTGCCAGCAACTCCTTCCTGAGTGCTGGTCTTCGCAAGTTCTACCGCTCGAACTTGTCCTTTTCTCTGTGGTTCACCCCTCTTGGTGTCTAGATCCATGGGATTTTCAGATCCAGCCCAATTCTCCATGACAGTCATTCCTTTCCAAATGCTGGTCTTTACAAGTTTCACCGCCAGAACTTGTCTTCCACAGGATTCAGTTTGACTCCCCTCTAAACTGTGCGGACTTCGGTTCCACACGTGTTTGGACCGAATCTTCCCACGCTGACCTGACCCAATTTGCCATGAAGAGATCTGGAGGTCAAGCATCTAACCCTGCCAGGCCTGTTCCCTCTTATATAAGGAAAATCTCTCTCATTGGTCTTATTACTCAGCTCACCCCTTTCTGACATTTTGTTAGTCCTGGGAATGATTGAGCTAACTAAAATTGACCCGTATCCCTCAAAGGGCCTGATCAACCCAGACTGGCTAGATTGCTCCTTAAGCTTCTCATTTTTTCATAAACATCTTGTATAGCTATTAAGCTTAAAGGCGTATTTTCTAATTTCATTATTTCCCTGATTGCCACCTTAACTTCAGGGTCGTCTAGTTGGGGTTTTTCTTTTCTGCTTTGCTTATTCCAAGGAAATCAATTTTCCTTGATTTCCTTCAGGTAAACTTTCCTACATATTCTATTCTACCTCTAACTCATCAAGATTAATTGACCGGTTTTGCTGAACGAACTGCGAGCTTGGTCAACTCAAATAGTCAGCAGAGTTTCTTCAAGTCCTAATATGGTGACAAGTGTATAAATCATTGTCTAAAAGAACTACAATCCTATATAATTTCGAATGAAGATCTTTGGCCCTCTTAAGATACGTAAGAGCTGCACAGTCTGCAAAATGTGAGTTCTCGTGGCCCATGAACACCCCTTTTGGAAGCTTTTTAAACTTTGTACCAAGGAAAAATATTCCCTCTTGTGGTTGCCAAACCTAGAAGCTTAGAAGCTGCACCACTCAGAACTTCAGAGTATGTCCGCTAACTATTCGAAATCTATCAGTTGTTTCACATTGTTGCATCAGAATTGAAGCAATACTTTTTTCCGAGGCATCTGAAAGGAGGTAGAATTCTCTGTCTTTATCCTAAAATTCTAAAAAAAAAAAAAATACTATTTGGATTTGTAAGTTCTGTCTTTAATTTCTCAAAGCCTTCGCTTTGTTCTGAACCGAAGATAAAAGGAAGGTTTTTTCTGGTTAGACGAATTAAAGGTTCGGCTAATTTTGCATAATTATGATAAAAACTTCTGTAATAACCTGTTAAGCCTAGAAATGATCTAATTCCTGTGACGTCACTTGGTGGTTCTATTTTCTTTACAGCTTCTAATTTTTGGGCTTGTAGTTTTATTCCTGTCGTCGATACCCGAAACCCTAACAATTCATATTCCTCTGAAAAAAATTGGGATTTGTCAAGATTAAGTCTGAGATTAAATTTTATAGCCTGTTGTAAGGTTAGTTCAATATGTTTCAAATGTTCTTCAAATTTCCCAGAAGTATGTAATGTCAAATAATCTGCATACTTGACAAAAATGAAGAAAATTCACGTCCATAAACCTCATTTAAAAATTCAACAAGTGTGCGAGGTGAGAAAACTGACCCTTCTGGTACGCGTTTAAACACATAAGAAATTCCCTTATTTGAAAAAATAAAATATTTTTGGCTTTCTTCCACTAAGTTACAGCGACTAAACCCATTTCTCATATCAATAGTTGAAATCAAATTGGTTTTATTAGAGAGATTAATTAAAAAAAAATTTTCCACAAAATAAGTTTTTCAAAGAAAAGTAAAGAACACCGTTAAACAAAAAATGAGCAAAAATAAAATAAAATAATCTACCAGGCTCGAAACTACCACAAATCAGCATCAATGAATAAATGAAACTCAAAACGAACAGAAATTAAAATAAATAACCGAGTCAAACTCAAAACAAGCAGAAATTAACATGAGTTGGGTGCAAAACCCCTATGCCTTCCCAAGGCCAGAACAAAATTTGCACTTTACTGAAAAAAATACAAATGAATGTGCATTTTCAGTTTAATATAGGCTACATATACTGATATTTAGTAATCAAAATGTTAAAATTATTTGCTTTATTAAAGTTAAAAAGTAGAAACATTTAAAATTTTTTTCAGTAAAGTGCAAATTTTTTTCTGGCCCTGGGAAGGCATAAGGGTTTTGCACCCAACTTATGTTAGTTTTTGCTCGTTTTGAGTTTGACTCGCTTATTTATTTTAATTTCTGTTCGTTTTGGGTTTCATTTATTTATCGATGCTGATTTGTGGTAGTTTCGAGCTTGGTAGAATAATTTATTTATTTTTTGCTCATTTTTTGTTGAATGGAGTTCTTAAATTTTCTTTGAAAAACCTATTTTTTGGAAAAAGTTTTTTAATTAATTTCTGTTCGTTTTATATTGACATAGTTTTTTTCAGGGAAAAAGAAAATAACACTTCAGATCTTTTCGTTTTTTTAAGACTTTATAGTTTGGCCTGCTATTCGTATGCTGGAGAAAAATTTTCAGGAATTTTTAACAACATATACTATTTTAAAAATCTGGACACAAATAGTACTGTTTAACTTGGTTTCATACCTCCTCTAGTTGACCTGAAATGGAAAACTTGATACCATTCGCAAAATAAATCTGTTAACTTTCTTTGATAGCTTTGATACGCTTACACTATTTGGATTTGGTTAAATTTTAAGAGCAGAAGTAGCCTCGAAAGTTTAAACAGAATACCCTCAGTCGTTCTTTGGATACTGCTGAGATGCCTTATTGGGAATTAGCATTATCACAGTGCCTTTTTATTTAATCTTGAGGCAACATTTAGTTTTAAACATAATGGGCAAATGGGAGGGAGGGAGTGGAAGGGGGATTAGTAGCCCTCCAATCACTTCCGACTATTAAAAAGGGCATCAGCTCTTTCTATTTTCAATAGAATAAGCCCCTTTCGAAGTTCCCACGACAACTCCTTTGATACGAAGTGCCCTGGTCTAAACAACAACAAAAAATATTACTAATCATTTTCGATTGTCAAAAAGGCACTAGACCTTTGAATTTCAAATTGAATGAACCCTTTTCTGAAGTTTTTACGACAACGTCTTCTATAAGAACCTTATATGCACCCAGGGCATAACTTAAAAGCCTGATAGAGTATCCTCCTCAAAAACATATTTTCTATCTGTAAATCATCTACGCCGAACAAAAGGAATACCTGAAAATTTTTATTGAATTTTGTTTGGGGGAATTATGGGCGTAGGGGGGGGGGGGAGGGGCTAGTTGCCCTCCAATCACTTACGACTATTAAAAAGCGCACTAGCCCGTTGAATTTCCAATCGAATGAGCTTTTTTTAAGTTCTACAACAACGCCTTCTATAAAAACATTATATGCCCCCCTGGGCATAACTTAAAACCCTTGCCCTGAGGGTCATGGGGGAGGGTCCTCCTCAAAAATATATTTTCTATTTGGAAATCAACCACGCTGAACAAAATGGCTATCTCAAAATTTTGATTGGATGTTTTTGGGTGAATGATGGACGCGAAGGGGGGGGGGGCCTAGTGGCCCACCAATCAGTTTCAACTATTAAAAAGGGCACTAGCCCTTTGAATTTTCAATCGAATTAGCCCCTTCTGAAGTTTCTACGACAATTCCTTCTATAAAAACCTTATAAACCCCAGGATATAAATTAAAACCCTTGCCCTGAGGGTTGTTGGGGAGCGTCCTCCTCAAAAACGTATTTTCTATGTGGAAATCAACTACGCTGAACAAAATGGCTATCTCAAAATTTTGATTGGATGTATTTGGGGGAATGATGGGCGTGGGGGGACTAGTTGCCCTCCAATTTCTTTCGAGAATGATGGGCGTAGGGGGGTGGGCTAGTTCCCCTCCAATCACTTTCGACTATTAAGAATGGAACTAGCCCTTTGAATTTCCAATCGAATGAGCCTGTTTTGAAGTTTCTACGACAGCGCCTTCTATAAAAACCTTATATACCCCCAGGGCATAACTTAAAACCCTTGCCCTGAGGATTGTAGGGGAGGTTCCTCCTCAAAAACATATTTTCTATGTGGAAATCAGCTACACTGAACAAAATGGCTATCTCAAAATTTTGATTGGATGTGTTTGGGGGAATGATGGGCGTGGGGGGGGGGGGCTAGTTGCCCTCCAATCCCTGTCGACTATTAAAAAGGGCACTAGCCCTTAGAATTTCCAATCGAATGAGCCTTTTTTGAATTTTGCACGGCAACGCCTTCTATAAAAACCTTATATGCCCCCAGGCCGTGACTTAAACCCCGTACACTGACGGTTCTGGGAAATTGAGCTTCTATAAAAAATATTTTATATGGGGAAATCAACTTTGCTGAACTAACTGGCAATCTCTAACCTTTTAGTTTAGTTTTGTGGGAAAATGATGGGCGTGGGGGGGGCTAGTTGCCCTCCAATTGCTTTCGACTATTAAAAAGGGCACTAGCCCTTTGAATTTCCAATTGAATGAGCCTGTTTTGAAGTTTCTACGACAACGTCTTCTATAAAAAATCTTATATGCCCCCATGGCATAACTTAAAACCCTTGCCCTGAAGGTTGTGGGGGAGTGCCCTCCTCAAAAACATATTTTCTATCTGGAAATCAGCTACGCTGAACAAAATGGCCATCTCAAAATTTTGATTGGATGTGTTTGGGGGAATGATGGGCGGGGGGGGTAGTTGCCCTCCAATATATTTCAACTATTAAAAAGGGCACTAGCCCTTAGAATTTCCAATCGAATGAGCCTTTTTTGAAGTTTGTACGGCAACGTCTTCTATAAAAACCTTATATGCCCCCAGGGTATAACTCATAACCTTTCCCCTGAGGGTTGTTGGGGAGTGTTCTCCTCAAAACATATTTTCTATCTGGAAATCAACTACGCTGAACAAAATGGCTATCTCAAAATTTTGATTGGATGTGTTTGGGGGAATGATCGGCGTGGGGGGGGGGGGGGGGAATACTTGCCCTCCGATCCCTTTTGACTATTAAAAAGAGCACTAGCCCGTTGAATTTCCAATCAAATGAGCTTTTTTGAAGATTCTACGGCAACGTCTTCTATAAAAACATTAAATGCCCCCTGGGGATAACTTAAAACCCTTGCCCTGAGGGTTTTGTGGGAGTGTCCTCCTCAAAAACATATTTTCTATCTGGAAATCAACTATGCTGAACAAACTGGCTATCTAAAAAAATTGGTTGGTTGTATTTGGGGGAATTATGGGCGTGGGAGGGGGGGCTAGTTGCCCTCCAATCACTTTTAACTATTAAAAGGGTACTAGCCCTTTGAATTTCCAATCGAATGAGCCTGTTTTGAAATTTCTACGACAACACCTTCTCTAAAAACCTTATATGCCCCCTGGCATAACTTAAAAATTTTTCCGTGAGGGTTTTAGGGGAGTCTCCTTTTCAAAAATATATTTTTTATCTTGAAATCAACTACGCTGAACAAAATGGCTATTTCAAAATTTTGATTGGATGTGTTGGGGGGACAGATGGGCGGGGGGGGGGGGCTAATTACCCTCCAATTAACTTCTACTATTAAAAAGGACACTAGCCACTCCAATTTCGAATCGAGTGAGCCCTTTTCGAAGTTTCTACGACGACTCCTTCGGCTAATTGCCCTCCAATTAATTTCTACTATTAAAAAGGACACTAGCCACTCCAATTTCGAATCGAGTGAGCCCTTTTCGAAGTTTCTACGACGACTCCTTCGATACGAAGTGCTCGGGTATGGAGAAAAAACCCAAAAACAACACATTGTGCCCACATCGTTCTTTACTTAGGCAGCGCTAGCGCTGCCTATGAAAAGGTGAGCGTGAGAGCGGGGTTAGTTACCGTCCAATCACTTTCGACTATTAAAAAGGGCACCAGCCCTTTGAATTTCCAATCAAATGAGCCTTTTTTGAAGTTTCTATGACAACGCCTTCTATAAAAACATTATATGCCCCCAGGGCATATCTTACAACCCTTGCCCCGAGGGTTGTGGGGGAGTGTCCTCCTCAAGAACATATTTTCTATCTGGAAAACAACTACGCTGAACAAAATGGCTATCTCAAATTTTGATTGGATGTGTTTGGCGGAATGGTGGGCGTGGGTGGGGGGGGGACTAGTTGCCCTCCAATCACTTTCAAATATTAAAAAGGGCCCTAGCCCTTTGAATTTCCAATCGAATGAGCCTTTCTTGAAGTTTCTACGACAACGCCTTCTATACAAACCTTATATGCCCCCAGGGCATAACTTAAAACCCTTGCCCCAAGGGTTGTAGGGGAGTTTCCTCCTCAAAAACATATTATCTATCAAGGAAAGCAACTACGCTGAACAAAATGGCTATCTCAAAATTTTGATTTGATGTGTTTGGGGGAATGATGGGTGCGGGGGGGGGGGGGCTAGTTGCCCTCCAATAAATTTCGACTATTAAAACGGGCACCAGCCATTTGAATTTCCAATCGAATGAGTCTCTTTTGAAGTTTCTACGACAACGCCTTCTATAAAAACCTTATATGCCCCCAGGGCATAGCTTAAAAACCTTGCCCCGAGGGTTGTGGGGGATTGGCTCTTCAAAAAGATATTTTCTATCTGAAAATCAACTACGCTGAAAAAAAATGGCTATCTCAAAATTTTGATTTGATGTGTTTGGGGGGATGATGGGCGTGGGGGGGGGGCTAGTTGCCCTCCAATAACTTTCTACTATTAAAAAGGGCACTAGCCCTTAGAATTTCCAATCGAATGAGCCTTTTTTGAAGTTTGTACGGCAACGCCATCTATAAAAACCTAATATACCCGCAGTGCATAACTTAAAACCCTTGCCCCGAGGGTTGTGGGTGAGTGTCCTCCACAAAAACATATTTTCTATCTGGAAAACAACTACGATGAACAAAATGGCTATCTCAAAATTTTGATTGGATGTATTTGGGAGAATGATGGGCGTGGGAGGAGGGCTAGCTGCCCTCCAATAACTTTCAACTATTAAAAAGGGCACTAGCCCTTTGAATTTCCAATCGAATGAGCCTTTTTTTAAGTTTGTACGGCAACGCCATCTATAAAAACCTAATATGCCCCCAGGGCATAACTTAAAACCCTTGCCCCGAGGGTTGAAGGGGAGTGTCCTCCTCAAAAACATATTTTCAATTTAGAAATCAACTACGCTGAACAAAATGGCTATCTCAAAATTTTGATTTGATGTGTTAGGAGGAATGATGGGCGCGGGGGGCTACTTGCCCTCCAATCACTTTCGACTGTTAAAAAGGGCACTAGCCCTTTGAATTTCCAATCGAATGAGCCTTTTTTGAAGTTTCTACGGTAAGGCCTTCTTTAAAAACCTTATATGCCCCCAGGGCATAACTTAAAACCCTTGCCCTGAGGGTTGTGGGGGGGTGTCCTCCTCAAAAACGTATTTTCTATCTAGAGAATCAACTACGCTGAACAAAAATGGTTATCTCAAAATTTTGATTGGATATGTTTGGGGGAAATGGGCGTAGGGGGGGGGGGCCAGTTGCCCTCCAATCACTTTTGACTATTAAAAAGGGCACTAGCCACTCCAATTTCCAATCGAATGAGCCCTTTTCGAAGTTTCTTCGACAACTCCTTCGATACGAAGTGCCCGGGTGGAGAAAAAAAACACATTGTGTCCACATCATTCTTTACATAGGCAGCGCTAGCGCGCTGCCTATGATCAGAAATGACTTCTGAAATTCTACGGATACCCCACTGTGATTCTTTTATAGCTTTATTTATTGCCCTTAAGTCTATAAGAAATCGGCTATTAATTTCATCCCACAAATTTTTTAGTGGGATTTTTGCATCCTTTCCTTCTTTCCCTATGCAAAATATTGGTGTCGTATACTCGGAACGTCTCATTTAATTATTTCAACTTTTACCATTTTGTTTGTGTTTTTGCAAATATTCAGTCATTAAAAATGGTAGAGAAAATTGTTTAACACATTTAATAGGTATGTCTGGATCTATTTGTGCTTTATATCCGAGAAGATCATTTTGTCCTACATCATGAGGTCCCTTTGCAAAAGCTCGTTTCAGTTTCAACAAGAATGTCTCTACTATTTGTTTTCTTTCTGGGCTTAAAGGGCGTGTTTTAATTCTCTTGAAACATTCGCGATCTTCCCATATTATTCTGTCATTCTCCATGGAAAAGGCTTCCTCTGTATTTTCTATTAATCCTGCTGGTAAAAGCGTTATATCTTTCAGATAATCATTGTTTATTACCTTATATGAACCAACGGTTTTGCCGCGTGGTAAGTTAAGAGGTTCATCACTAGTATTAGAACAAACTATTTTTACTGAGTTATTATAGGTTTCACATAGCGACGGGGAAATGTGTAATTGTGTTTCAATATTTGGGTAAACATTATACTGTCTCCATAACCTACGAAGGGCTCAAACAGACTTGAAAACCTGGCCTTAATGATTTTAAAACAGTTGGTCTGGATAGCGGTTTGTTTTGCTATATTTACCGTACCTCTTCCTGAAACTTATTCAGCAAAAAACGCAAGTGAATTTTTTTCTTGCCTACTAGGTTTTCCTAAGGCAATTTTATTGCACCGTAAATTTAATGTACAATCTAATTTGTTTAGAATATCATATCCAATGATTACATCAAATTTCAACTCCGGGACGACTACAAATTTCAAAAATAATTTTTCCTTTTGCTTTGTCTCATGTGCAATACAGAATGCTAAATTTATTTCCCCTATTAGTGGTAAGGCCTCTCCACTTAAAGACTTCACGGTTCTGATAGATGGTTTAAGGTGTCTACAAACACTTTCTTGAAATTTTGAAATATTTTCTCTTTTAATAAACTCCTTTTACATCCACTATCAAGAAAACATTTTACAAAAATTTGGTCTGCTATTTTAGCAGTCCACATAAACGGAAAAGAACTCGGTTTAGTGTTAGCAGAGAAGCTTCTCTAATTTCGACTAGTAAAAGATCACAGCCAATCAGAGGGCTACAATCTGGCAAGAACAAGACCACACCCTCTTTCTAAACCAATTGGAGAGCTTGAAATACTGACGGGACAAGGTGACATCACTTGACCTCCAATGAATTTACCAGGAATTTATGTAACAGGATGTTGTCGAAACTGTGTATTATCTGTTGACACAATTTCACCTCGTGAACATTCTTTTATAATGTATGTGCTTCGAGCCTAAGATAGCAGTTCTTTACTTCTCGGCTATACTCGTTATAATAGACATGTATACAATATGGGACACGGGCAATATAAAATATTATTTTTGGTAATGAAGTATGCTAAAAGCTTAAAGTAATAGAGTCATCGGTGTCAAGATGACCTATTGAATTGACCTAGCTTTACTTCTCGACTGTGTTCTTTATAATACACAAGTACCATTTGAGCAGTGTTGTCAATATAAAATATGCTTTAGCATTCTAGTATACTAAAAAGTTGATACTAATAAAGATATAGATACCAAGAAAAGAATCGTTATAAAGAAATTCAGAACAATCCTTAGAAATGAACTAGTGAGACGATCATGGGCAAGAACTATCAAGGATCTTAAGTATCAATCACCATAACCTTATAAGACCTCAACCTCCAAGAGACCTCTCTCCCCAACCACCAAGGGGCCCATTCCCCCCAACTTTTGGGACCCATCTCCCCATTTTTTATACTTTTTTTGAAGTTTATTTTTAGAACTTTTTTTAATTTTTTTAAAATGATAATTTTATTTCAACTATTTTTTTCAAGTCTTAGAATGACATAAACATAATTAAAGTATAAAAAATTCACATTTAAGCTAGATTCCTTGACGTATGTAGATGTGTGTTGTCTGAAACCTATGATATGAACATCCCAGTTTAAAATACATCTGGTTTTATTAATAAGATTTTAATATTTGATTTTCTAATCAAGTTGGGTTTTAATTTTCAGAAATAAGAACATCCATGTTTAAAATAAATCTGACTTCATTAATAATATTTGATTTATTTTAATACTTGGGTACATTTTTGAATATTTTTTAAATAAAGTTGGGTTTTAGATTCAAGAAATACGAATTTCTACATTTAAAATACATATGATTTTATTAATAATATTTGATATTTTAATAAAATTGGGTTTTAGTTTTCAGAAATAAGAACACACACGTTTAAAATATATGTGATTCCATTAGCAATATTTCATTTTTTAATAAAGTTGGGTTTTAGTTTTCAGAAACAAGAACACCCACGTTTAAAATACATGTGATTTTATTAATAATATTTGATTTTGTAATAAAGTTGGGTTTTAGTTTTCAGAAATTAGAACATCCACGTTTAACATAGATCTGATTTTATTAATATTATTTGATTTTTTTATAAGTTGAGTTTTAGTTTTCAGAAATATGAACAACTACGTTTAAAATACATGTGATTTTATTAATAATACTTGATTTTTTAAAATAAAGTTGGGTCTTAGTTTTCAGAAATATGAACACCCCCGTTTTAAAATACATCTGATTTTATTAATAATATTTGATATTTTAATAAAGTTGGGTTTTAGTTTTCAGAAATAAGAACATCCACGCTTAAAATACATCTGATTTTACTAATAATATTTGATATTTTAGTAAAGTTGGGTTTTAGTTTCCGGAAATAAGAACAATCTGATTTAAAATACATTTGACTTTATTAATAATATTTGATTTAAAAAAAACTAAAGTTAGGTTCTGGTTTTCAGAAATAAGAACATCCATGTTTAAAATACTCTGGTTTTATTAATAATATTTTATTTTCTAATAAATTTGGGTTTTAGTTTTCAGAAACAAGAGCACTCACGTTTAAAATACATGTGATTTTATTAATAATATTTGATTTGTTTTTAATAAAGTTGGGTTTTAGTTTTCAGAAATAACAACATCCATGTTTAAGATACATCTGGTTTTATTAATAATATTTGGGTTTCTAATAAAGTTGGGTTTTAGTTTCAGAAATAAGAACATCCATGTTTAAAATACATCTGATTTTATTAATAATATTTGATTTTTTATAAAGTTGAGTTTTAGTTTTCAGAAATATGAACAACTACGTTTAAAGTACAAGTGATTTTTTTAATAATACTTGATTTAAGAAAAATAAAGTTGGGTTTTAGTTTTCAGAAATATGAACACCCCCGTTTTAAAATACATCTGATTTTATTAATAACGTTTGATATTTTAATAAAGTTGGGTTTTAACTTTCAGAAATATGAGCACCCGCATTTTAAAATACATTTGGTTTTATTAATAATACTTGAATTTTTAAAAAATAAAGTTGTGTTTTAGTTTTCAGAAATATAAACGCACCCGTTTTAAAATACGTCTGATTTTATTAATAATATTTGATATTTTAATAAAGTTGGGTTTCAGAAATAAGAACATTCACGTTTAAAACACATGTGATTTTATTAATAATATTTGATATTTTAATAAAATTGGGTTTTAGTTTTCGGAAATAAGAACACACACGTTTAAAATACATGTGATTCCATTAGCAATATTTGATTTTATTATAAAGTTGGGTTTTAGTTTTCAGAAACAAGAACACCCACGTTTAAAATACATTTGATTTTATTAATAATATGTGATTTTCTAATAAAGTTGGGTTTTATTTTTCAGAAATAAGAACATCCATGTTTAAAATAGATCTGATTTTATTAATATTATTTGATTTTTTTATAAGTTTTAGTTTTAGTAAGTTGAGTTTTAGTTTTCGGAAATAAGAACATCCACGTTTAAAATACATATGGTTTTATTAATAATACATGATTTCCTAATAAAATTGAGTTTTAGTTTTTAAATGTATGAACACTCCCATCTTAAAAAATATCTGATTTATTATTACTATTTGATAGTTTAATAAAGCTTTGTTTTAATATTCGGCAATAAAAATCCACATCTAATTTTATTAATAATATTTGATATTTTAATAAAGTTGGGTTTTAGTTTCCGGAAATAAGAACAATCTGATTTTATATACATTTGACATTATTAATAATATTTGATTTAAAAAAAATAAAGTTAGGTTCTAGTTTTCAGAAATAAGAACATCCATGTTTAAAATACTCTTGTTTTATTAATAATATTTTATTTTCTAATAAAGTTGTGTTTTAGTTTTCAGAAACAAGAGCACCCACGTTTAAAATACATGTGATTTTATTAATAATATTTGATTTGTTTTTAATAAAGTTGGGTTTTAGTTTTTAGAAATAACACCGTCCATGTTTAAGATGCATCTGGTTTTATTAATAATATTTGAGTTTCAAATAAAGTTGGGTTTTAGTTTTCAGAAATAAGAATATCCATGTTTAAAATAAATCTGATTTTTTTAATAATATTTGATTTTTTAATAAAGTTGGGTTTTAGTTTTCAGAAATATGAACAACTACGTTTAAAGTACATGGGATTTTTTTTAATAATACTTGATTTAAAAAAAATAAAGTTGGGGTTTTAGTTTTCAGAAATATGAACACCCACGTTTTAAAATACATCTGATTTTATTAATAATATTTGATATTTTAATAAAGTTCGGTTTTATTTTTCGGATATAAAAACATCCAAGTTTAAAATACATGTGAGTTTATTAATAATACTCGACTTTTAAAAAAATAAATTTTTTTTTTAGCTTTCAGAAATATGAACACCCCCGCTTTAAAATACATCTTATTTCAACAATAATATTTGATATTTTTATAAAGTTGGGTTTCAGAAATAAGAACATTCACGTTTAAAACACATGTGATTTTATTAACATTATTTAATTTTTTAATAAAGTTGTGTTTTAGTTTTAAAAAATAAGAACACCCATGGTTAAAGTTCATGTGATTTTATTAATAATATTTATTTTTTTTAATAAAGTTGGGTTTTAGTTTTCAGAAATAAGAACATCCATATTTAAAATACTTTGGTTTTATTGAAAATATTTGATTTTCTAATAAAGTTGGGTTTTAGTTTTCTGAAATAAGAACATCCATATTTAAAATACATCTGATTTCATTAGTAATATTTGATTTTTTTAATAAAGTTGGGTTTTAATTTTCAGAAATACGAACTTCTCCGTTTAAAATACATCTGATTTTATTAATACTATTTGATATTTTAATAAAGTTGGGTTTTAGTTTTCAGAAATAAGAACATCCGCGTTTAAAATACGTTTCGTTTTATTAATAATACTTGACTTTTTTAAAAATAAAGTTGGGTTTTAGCTTTCAGAAATATGAACGCACCCGTTTTAAAATACATCTGATTTTATTAATAATATTTGATATTTTAATGAAGTTGTGTTTTAGTTTTAAGAAATAAGAACACCCATGGTTAAAATGCATGTGATTTTCATTAATAATATTTTATTTTCTAATAAAGTTTGGTTCTAGTTTTCAGAAATAAGAACATCCATGTTTAAAATACTCTGGTTTTATTAATAATATTTGATTTTCTAATAAAGTTCGGTTTTAGTTCTCAGAAATAAGAACATCCATGTTAAAAATACATCTGATTTTATTAGTAATATTTGATTTTCTTATTAAAGTTGGGTTTTAATTTTCAGAAATAAGAACAACCAAGTTTAAAATACATCTGATTTTATTAATAATATTCTTTTTTTTGAATAAAGTTGGGTTTTAGTTTTCAGAAATATGAACATCCCAGTTTAAAATATATATAATTTTATAAATAATATTTGATTTTATTTTAATGAAGTTGGGTTTTAGTTTCAAGAAATATGAACACCCACGTTTAAAATACATCTGATTTTATCAATAATATTCTATTTTTGAATAAAGTTGGGTTTTAGTTTTCAGAAATAAGAATAACCAGAAATTTTCTCAAAGAAAAGAAAAAAGTTACAGTTCAAGTCTAATTTGTTCCAAAGAAAATAAAAAGCTTCCCCTTCAGTTTTTAATTTTCTCAAAGACATAAAATTCTGAATTCTGAATGGGTTTTAGGAGGTAACGGCGCAAGTAACCTATTCTAAATTAACCTTAAAAATTCAATACACGTTCTTTTCTTAATATTCCTCCAAAAACCTACTTTATTTTTTTTCACTCTATTGAGAAAACTCAGAATTAAAGTGGAACTTTTTATCTTCAGAAGAGAACTTGAACATTTTTGCACTTCTTTAAGAAAACTCAGAATTAAAGTGGAACTCTTTATTTTAATGGCGAATATTCACAGTCAAAGTATAAATTTTTCTATCTTCTATGGAAAATTTGGAACAGAACTTTAAATTTTTTTATGTCTTTGAGAAAATTAATAACTGAAGTGGAACCGTTTTACTTTCTTTGGAAAAAATTAGAACTGATCTGTAACCTATTTCTTTTTCATTGAGAAAATTCAGAAGAGAACTTTTCTTCACTTCGTTGAGAAAATTTAGAATCAAAGTGGAAATTTTTATCTTCATGGAGGTTATTCACAATCAAAGTATAACTTTTTTATATCTACTACGGAAAAGTCAAGAACAGAACTTTAAATTTTTTATTTCTTTAAGAAAATTAAGAACTGAAGTGGAAGCTTTTTTTTATCTTTGTAAAACATTAGAATTGAACTGTAGATTTTTTCTTTTCTTTTAAAAAAATTCTGTGTGTTCTTATTTCTGAAAACTAAGACTCAACTTTATTAAAAAATGGACTATTATTAATAAAATCATACGTATTTTAAACATGGAAGTTCATATTTCTGGAAACTAAAACCCAAATTTATTTTAAAAAAAATCAGATGTTGTTAATAAAATCAGATGTATTTTAAATTGGGATTTTCATATTTCTGAAAACTAAAATCCAACTTTATTAAAAAAATAGAATATTATTAATAAAATCAGATGTATCTTAAACGTGGGTGTTCTTATTTCTGAAAACTAAAACCCAACTAAATTTAAAAAAAAATCAAATATTATTAATAAAATCAGATGTATTTTAAACGGGGATGTACGTATTTTTGAAAATAAAAATCCCAACTTTATTAAAAAAATCAAATATTATTAATAAAATCAGATGTATTTTAAACATGGATGTTCTTATTTCTGAAAGCTAAAACCCAACTTTATTAGAAAATCAAATATTATTAATAAAACCAGATGTATTTTAAACGTGGACGTTCTTATTTCTGAAAACTAAAACCCAACTTTATTAAAATGTCAAATGATATTAATAAAATCAAATGTATTTTAAACGTGAGTGTTCTTATATCTAAAACTAAAACCCAACTTCATTACAAAATCAAGTATTATTAATAAAATCATATGTCGTAGATAATTTATGAGACCACACTGCCTTTCCATGACGATAAATAAAAGTTCAAATAGGGATAAAATCCTTTTAATAGACAGTGATGATAGAAATTCACAAAAATACCAGATATTTCGGTCACATATACAGTGACCATCATCAGTAGTAAAACTACTACTGATTTTACTATGATACTACTAGTTGATTTTACTATGATACTACTAGTTAGTAAAAAAAAGTTGAAATAAAATTATCATGTTAAAAATATTGATATAAAAGGCTTAAATGTGAATTTATTATGCTTTACGTATGTTTTATGTCATTCTAAGACATGTAAAAATAAGTTGAAATAAAATTATCATGTTAAAAAAAACAAAAAAGGTCAAAAAATAAACTAAAAAAAGTATAAAATGGGGGAATGGGGACCAAAAGTTGGAGGGAGGGGACTCCTTGGATCTTGGGGAGAGGGGACCCTTGGAGGTTGAGGTCCCGACTTTATTAGAAAATCAAATATTATTAATAAAACCAGATGTATTTTAAACTGTGATGTTCATATTTCTGAAAACTAAAACCCAACTTTATTTAAAAAAAATGAAAAAATGTACCCAATTATTTAAAAAAATCAAATATTATTAATAAAATCAGATGTAGTTCTAACATGGATGTTCTTATTTCTGAAAACTAAAAACCAACTTTATTAAAAAATAAAATATTATTAATAAAACCAGATGTATTTTAAACGTGGATGTTCTAATTTCTGAAAACTAAAACCCGACTTTATTTAAAGAAAAATCAAATATTATTAATAAAGCGCATGTATTTTAGAAGTGGGGGTTCTTATTTCTAAAAACTAAAACTCAACTTTATTAAAAAATCAAATATTATTAATAGAATCGCATGTATTTTAAACGTGGGTGTTCTTATTTCTTGAAAATAAAACCCAACTTTATTAAAATATCATTTATTATTAATAAAAACAAATGTATTTTAAACGTGGGTGTTCCTATTTCCGAAAACTAGTACCCAACTTTATTGAAAAATCAAATATTATTAATAAAATCACATGTTTTTTAAATGTGGGTGTTCTTATTTCTGAAAACTAAAACCCAACTTTATTTTAAAAAAAATCAAGTATTATTAATAAAATCATGTATTTTAAACGCGGATGTTTTTATTTCCGAAAACTAAAACCAAACTTTATTACAATATCAAGTATTATTAATAAAGTCAGATTTATTTTAAAACGGGGGTGTTCATATTTCTGAAAACTAAAACCCAGCTTTATTAAAAAAAAAAAATTATTATTAATAAAATCAAATGTATTTTAAACTTGGTTGTTCATATTTCTGAAAACTAAAACCCAACTTTATTTAAAAAAATCAAATATTATTAATAAAATCAGATGTATTTTAAACGGGGATGTTCGTATTTCTTGAAACTAAAACACAACTTTATTAAAAATATTGTTAATAAAATCAGATGTATTTTAAACGCAGATGTTCTTATTTCCGAAAACTAAACCCAAACTCTATTAAAATATCAAATATTATTAATAAAGTCAGATTTATTTTAAAACGGGTATGTTCATATATCTGAAAACTAAAACCCAGCTTTATTCAAAAAAATAAAGTATTATTAATAAAATCAAATGTATTTTAAACTTGGCTGGTCATATTTCTGAAAACTAAAACCCAACTTGATTTTAAAAAATCCAATAATATTAATAAAATCAGATGTATTTTAAGCGAGGATTTTCTTATTTCTGAAAATTAAAACCCAACTTTATCAAAAAAAATCAAATATTATTTATAAAATCACATGTATTTTAAACGTGGATGTTCGTATTTCTTGAAACTAAAACACAACTTTATTTAAAAAAAAATCAAATGTTATTAATAAAATCATATGTATTTTAAACTGGGATGTTCATATTTCTGAAAACTAAAACCCAGCTTTACTTAAAAATATGCAAAAATGTACCTAATGAGGTCTTTGATCATCCCCCACCCCCCAAAAATTAATAAAGTTAATCATGGGTTTCATACAACAAACACTTATGAACGGCTATGAAAACTAGCTCAGAAAAGTGTGAAATAGTAAACCAAGCATCCCAAATCTTAGGTTTCAGACACCATACACCTACAAAAGGCTAGGAAATCTATCTCAGAAAAGTCCAAAATAGCAAACTAGACATCCATAATCATAAGTTTCATCATTACACACCTACGAAAGGTTAAGCAACCTAGCTAAGAATAGTCTAAAATAGTAAACCATACATCCACACCTACGACTGGCTAAGAAACCTAGGTCAGAAAAGTGCGAAATAGTAAACCAAGCACACCAAATCATAAGTTTCAAACAACACACATCTACAAACGTTAAGAAATCTAACTAAAATGTGAATTTTTTATGCTTTAAGTATGTTTTATGTCATTCTAAGACATGTAAAAAAAAGTTGAAATAATATTGTCATGTTAAAAAAAATATATAAATCTTAAATGTGAAACGTGGATGTTTTAAGTATGTTTATGTCATTCTAAGACATGTAAAAAAAGTTGAATAAAATTATCATGTTAAAAAAAAATTAAAAAAAAGTTCAAAAAAATAAACTTCAAAAAAGTATAAGAAATGGGGGGATGGGCCCCAAAATTCAGAGGGAGGGGACCCCTTGGAGTTTGGGGAGAGGGGACCCTTAGAGGTTGAGGTCCCGACTTTATTAGAAAATCAAATATTATTAATAAAAAAAACAGATGTATTTTAAACGTGGACGTTCTTATTTCTGAAAACTAAAACCCAACTTGGTTAAAAAAAATCAAATGCTATTGATAAAACCACATGTATTTTAAATGTGGGTGTTCATCTTTCCGAAAACTAAAACCCAACTTCACTAAAATGTCAAATACTATTAATAAAATCATATGTATTTTAAACGGGGATGTTCGTATTTCTTGAAACTAAAACCCAACTTTATTAAAAAAAAAATCAAAGGTTATTAATAAAATCAGATGTTTTTTAAACTGGAATACTCATATTTCTGAAAGCTAAAACCCAACTTTATTTAAAAAAATATGCAAAAATGTACCCAATGAGGACTTATTACATCCCCCACCCCCCAAAAAAATATTAAAGTTAATCATGGGTTTATACAACATACACCTATGAACGGCTATGAAACCTAGCTCAGAAAAGTGGGAAATAGTAAACCAAGCATCCCAAATCAAAGGTTTCAGACAACATACACCTACGAAAGGCTAGGAAATCTAGCTCAGAAAAGTCCAAAATAGCAAACTAGACATCCCAAATTGTAAGTTTCATGCAACACACACCTACGAAATGCTAAGAAACATAGCCAAGATAAGCCTAAAATATTAAACCAAACATTCTATATCATAGATTTCAGACAACACACACCTACGACAGGATAATAAACCTAGGTCAGAAAAGTCCGAAAAAGTAAACCAAGCACCCCAAATCATTAGTTTCAGACAACACAAATCTACAAACGTTAAGAAATCTAGATTAAATGTGAATTTTTATACTTTAAGTATGTTTTATGTCATTCTAAAACATGTAATAAAAAGTTGAAATAAAATTATCATGTTAAAAATATTGATATAAAAGGCTTAAATGTGAATTTATTATGCTTTACGTATGTTTTATGTCATTCTATGACATGTAAAAATAAGTTGAAATAAAATTATCTTGTTAAAAAAAACAAAAAAGGTCAAAAAATAAACTAAAAAAAAGTATAAAATGGGGGAATGGGGACCAAAAGTTGGAGGGAGGGGACTCCTTGGATCTTGGGGAGAGGGAACCCTTGGAGGTTGAGGTCCCAACTTTATTAGAAAATCAAATATTATTAATAAAACCAGATGTATTTTAAACTGTGATGTTCATATTTCTGAAAACTAAAACCCAACTTTATTTTAAAAAATGAAAAAATGTACCCAATTATTTAAAAAAATCAAATATTATTAATAAAATCAGATGTAGTTCTAACATGGATGTTCTTATTTCTGAAAACTAAAACCCAACTTCATTAGAAAATAAAATATTATTAATAAAACCAGATATATTTTAAACGTGGATGTTCTTATTTCTGAAACTAAAACCCAACTTTATTTAAAAAAAAAATCAAATATTATTAATAAAGCGCATGTATTTTAGACGTGGGTGTTCTTATTTCTAAAAACTAGAACTCAACTTTATTAAAAAATCAAATATTATTAATAGAATCGCATGTATTTTAAACGTGGGTGTTCTTATTTCTTGAAAATAAAACCCAACTTTATTAAAATATCATTTTTTATTAATAAAAACAAATGTATTTTAAACATGGATGTTCGTATTTCTTGAAACTAAAACCCAACTTTATTTAAAAATATGCAAAAATGTACCCAATGAGGCCTTGGATCATCCCCCACCTCCCCAAAAAAAATATTAAATTAATCATTGGGTTTCATACAACATACACCTATGAAACGCTATGAAACCTAGCTCAGAAAAGTGCGAAATAGTAAACCAAGCATCCCAAATCATAGGGTTCATACAACACACACCTACAAAAGGTTAGGAAATCTAGCTAAGAAAAGTCCAAAATAGCAATCTAGACGTCCCATATCATAAGTTTCATGCAGCACACACCTACAAAAGGTTAAAAAACCTAGCTAAGATAAGTCTAAATTATTGAACCAAACATTCCAAATCATAGATTTCAGACAACACACCTACGACAACCTAATAAACCTAGGTCAGAAAAGTGCGAAATAGTAAACCAAGCACCTAAATCATAGGTTTCAGACAACACACGTCTACATACGTTAAGAAATCTAGCTTAAATGTGATTTTTTTATGCTTTAAGTATGTTTATGTCATTCTAATACATGTAAAAAATTGAAATAAAATTATCATGTTAAAAAAATTAAAAAAAGTTCAAAAAATTAACTTAAAAAAGTATTAAAAAAATGAGGAAATGGGCCCAAAAATTTGGAGGGAGAGGGCCCCTTGGAGGTTGGGAAAAGGGTACCCTTGGAGGTTGAGGTCCTTGGTGGCTAGGGAGAGGGGTCCCTTGGAGGTTGAGGTCCTTGATGGTTAGGGTAATTGGGGCTTACGGTCCTTAATGGTTCATACCCTTAATCGTCTCACTAGTTCATTTCTAAGGATTGTTCTGAATTTCTTTATTACTATTCTTTTCTTGGCATCTAATACTTTATTAGTATCAACTTTTTAGTATACTAGAATGCTAAAGCATATTTTATATTGACAACACTGCTTGATTTTTCTTCTGGGAAAATTACAAAATTCCACATTTCTACAGATATGAGCTTGAAGCCTCTACGGTAGAGTTCTTTGTTACGCTGAATCTGATGGTATGATTTTCATCAAAATTATATGACTTCAAGGGGCTCTACCTTCTTTTTGAAAATCAGACAAATTTTCTCAGGCTCTTTGCTTTTGACGTGTAATACTAAACTGAATGAATCTTACATATTTGGAATCTGCATAATAAGCCAAGTCTTTTTATATATTTATTGGTATCAAAATTCCATTTTTTAGAGTTTTGGTTAATATTGAGCCGGGTCGCTCCTTACTTACAGTTCGTTACTATGAGCTGATTGATTATCCCATAAAATCCATCAGAGTAATTGAAATATTGATTGTTTTTCTGCGCTACCAAAATTATTTTATGCATAAAACTCTACAGTTTCATGAAATGTAATTAAACAAATAGAAAAGCTTTTTTAACTAAAGTAAAGATTAAATTTAAAACTTAAACAAACATTAATTTATCTGTATATAAGGTGGACTGTCCTCTTCTCAACAGCTTGCTCATTATACAAAAATTTTTTAGTGCTTTGAAAAGTCTTTTTTTCAATTGCAATTTTTCTTTAAAAAAACTTTGAAAAAAGCCAAACTTCACAGTAAAGATTAAGGAGCTAAGGAGCAGACAGTCCCTTCATACAAAGAATAATCATACAAATAGGTTTCAAATCTGTTTCTTGCTTTCAGTATAAAGCTCTTTTTTATTTAATTTCTATTGTTTTCCAAATCATACCCAGGCCTAACCAAGATATAATTTGAGGCACCGGGCCCTTAAATCCCTGGTTAATTGCTTTTAAAATGTATAAATCAATAATTGTACGTTGATTAGTGCCGTCCAACGTAAAATAACATTAGATTTGCAATTTTAATTTTAGATAAAATTTGAATATACTTACGAAATTGGCGATGAATGGTAATTTTAGTGAAAATACTACTACTAACAACTCATCGCAGCACCATGCCGCCTGAGGCCAACACAGCTACGCACGCTCCTCCTCCACCCCAATCTATTCAAAGCCTCTCTTTTTACACCAACCCACGAAGTTCCCATTTCCTTTAAATGTTTATTCATGACGTCCTCCCACCCCAGACGGGGACGACCTGCTTTCCGTTTAGCCCTAGATGGTTGGCCGAAAAAAACAATCTTCGGCAATCTGTCATCCTTCATCCACACAACGTGCCCTAACCACCTCAACCTTTCTTTCATTGTACCCCTAGAGAGCGGTATTGAACCACATTTTTCGTATAGCCTATTGTTTGAAATACGGTCAGTCAGCCGGGTAACCAGAACAATCCTTAAGCAATTTCTCTGGAAAACATCTAGCAAATCTTCATCCGCTTTTCGGAGCGTCCATGCTTCAGAGCCATATGTGACCACTGTCATCACTGTAGCTTCTAATATTCTAATCTTGGTTTGCAGACTTATCTTCCTATTCTTCCAAACTCTTTTTAACTGTGAAAAACACCCTGAGCCTTGACTATTCTACTTTTAACATTTTCACTGCTCCAACAATCTTTACTAATAATACTACCATGGTAAGTGAAGCTTCCTACTTGATCAATCTTTACATTACCCAACGTCACCTTTTCATCTTCACTTATTCCTATCCTTAGTAACTTAGTCTTCTTAACATTAATTTTCAAACCAATTTGAGCACCCTAAACTCGCAAAACCTCTAAAACTCCATTCATTTTGCTCACACTTTCATCTAGGATGCTTAAATCATCAGCATAATCCAAGTCCAGGAGACTTTTTCCTCCCCATTTGATTCCGTGGTCTCCCATTGCCTTTCCTGTGCTCCTTAAAAGTGAAAAAGGTGAAAAGTCCTGGTTACAATTCATCCAACCAAAAGAATTTCGGTTGGATGAAAAGGAGCATTATTGTTTGTATGGATGGAAATTCTGTGAAACTTTTGATCTTCTACATAACTGAATCCATCACAACCTCTAGAACAGAATTTTTTTTATCGATAAATACATTATATGCATTTGTTAAGGTACATTGAAGTACTTAACATAAATAGAAAAAGGAAAATATTACCATTTAAAATTGCTGAAAACTAAGTTCCTAGCAGTATTTGCCACCCAAAAGAATTTTACTTGCGGGGCTGATGACGACCTGCCTTGCCTTTTCCCCCTCTATGCTGGTATATATGGGAATATAACATTTTAGCTGTATAGAGAATCATTTTAATAAATTCCTACTCCCCACTACCTCTTTCAACATTTATCTGAAGCCTCAGGAAGAATAAGCAGTTTGTCCATTAAAATGTACTCTTTTAGAAATCTACCCTTCCCCCACCTAAACAATGACTCACCCCCCTCATTATAGCTGATACGCAATTACAGATTACCAAATGTAGCCTAATATCACTACAAATAAAGCGAATCAACTTGGTTGAATCCAGTACTGCCACCGTGTGGCATTACTTCTTTTGCAACTGGGAAGCCTAAAATATAGTCATTGATACATTAAATCAATTAGCTTCTCAGAATTTTAAATTGACTGCAAAGTCGTCCTCTTCGGAGTAAAGTCGTAGCTTGGTGCCCAATACCACCTAAACTGTCACCCAACCACCACTGCTATTTTGGAGCCCCCCTGAAAAATTTTCTGCCGCCGCCCCTGCCCAGGACTGACTGTACAGGAAAGAGGGACAGGCACTAAAAATTCAATCACTGAAAAAGAGTGCGATTACTCCTCTGGGGACCTCTGCGTTGGACTCGCCAAAAAAACTTAACGACAATTTCCTATAGTCTCAGTTTCCATACCAAACAAACAAAGCATGCCGTTTTGCTGAATTAGGCACCTCCCATTATATTCTTGCGTTCATCCCTGAAAATGGATATTATTTGGATTACAATCTTTTCAGACAAAATATTAAAAAAAACTGCGCTTGCGCTACTAAGAATATTAGTTATTCAGAAAAAAAACTGAATACTTATAAACTTTCTTCAAAATTAAACTGAATTATAATTTTTCCGTCAGATTTTATTTGGTTTTGTGGCAAGTTCAAGCTTCAAGACGGTTTCCCAAAGCACACCCATAAAAAAAAGTTTTCTACTTTATTCCATGCTTCTAGCTTTACCATTTTGATGACTTGGAATGTGAATTTTTTTTGCTGCCTCTACCAAGCGTGAGAAGTTTTTCGTTAGACAATAAAAAAACTGCGGCTGTGTGAACATAGGGTTACGCGAGATATAAGCCATTTTCCCGTCGTCCTAAAACAAAACTGTATGCTACTAATTCTACTGATAATTGTCTGTCGTTGACTTAAAAGAAAAAAAAAATGTTGTAACTGTAGCAGTTCGAAGCTTGCATTTTCTTTTCCCCAGCCAATTGACACGTTTCTGAGAATTGTCAACCACGATTTTTTTTTTTTTTGTCCAACATTTCTGTATCCACGAGCATGCATCAAATTGTTGGTTAACATTGTAAGTTACCAGTTGAACAGCGGGAAAAGGGCCTAGAGTGAAATAATATTTCCACGTGAACTTCGTAAATTAACGCCTCGCAAAAAATTGATCCACGTTTTGTTTGTTTGTATTATGGTCCTTACTTTTAAATTACCTATTCATTCCAAGTTTCTTTACCTGGCATTCGGGATTATGCAAAGGTCGCATGGGACGTGAGATATATTTTGAAGGTTAACGCAAGGGGGAAAAGGTTAAGAAACACCGAAACTGCCATCTGACACTGACTCAGGAATGGTAACTATTATTTTGGTTCGTCTTAAAAGTAAAAGTTTATTGCGAAAAGAAATTTATGGTGATTTCGAGAATAAGCCTCAAACTCCTAGAAAATATCGTCAGATTAATTTGAAAAGTGTACCATTAGAATCAGAAAAGTCGAAAACCTATCATAGGTAAATTACAGTCCCCCTCCTTGGAGAACAAAGAAAATCACTTTTGCATAGGTAGGTCTGATCTGTCTCCCGTTTTTTCTTTTTTTTCAACAGGCCTAGCGGGCTACCAGAATATCATAGAGAGCTGCCTAATGGCTCATTCAAAAGCTATTCCTTATGTCTACGTGCTTTTTATAAATTCCACCATCTGCAAGTGCCATATGGTACTAAAATGGCACTTTTTGTGTCATTACTCAAAGGATGGCACTAGCAGGCCAATACTATATGTAAGTTTATAACTTGTTTGGCAAAGTTTATAACTTGCAGCCCTTCTCCCGGGAACAGTGGGAGATTAAGTCATCCTCAAAGACATATCAATTAGATTTTCGACTATGCTGAACAAAATGGATATCTAAAAATTTTGGTTGGGTGACTTCGGGAGAAAATGAGCGTAGGAGGGGGCCAAGCTGCCCTCCAATTTTTTTGGTCACTTAAAAAGTGCACTAGAACTTTTAATTTCCGTTCGAATCAGCCCTCTCACGATATTCTAGCACTACTGGATCGATACGATCACCCCTAGGAAAATCAAAAAAAAAAAAAATAATAAATAAACACGCATCCGTGATCTTTCTTCTGGCAAAAAATACAAAATTCCACATTTTTTCAGATAGGAGCTTGAAGCCTCTACAATAGGGTTCTCTGGTACGATGAATCTGATGGTGTGATTTTCATTAAAGTTCTATGGCTTTTAGGGGTTGTTTCTCCCTTTTTCCGAAAATAAGGCAAATTTTCCCGTAACTTTTGATGGGTAAGATTAAACTTGATGAATCTTATATATTTGAAATCAGCATAAAAACCTGATTCTTCTGATGTATCCATTGGTATCAAAATTCCAGTTTTTACAGTTTCGGTTAGTATTGAGCCGGGTCACTCCTTACTTACAGTTCGGTACCACGAACTGTTTGAAAGGAAATATCATGATTAGTTTGTACACAAGTTGAATTAAAGCAATCTTGATAATATTAGGACTATAGACTAGCTTTAGAATTTGTATTATAGTTTGAAATTCACTGTTGTATAGAGAGCAATAATCGGATTTCCAGAATTCATATTATGTCTTATTTGATCTTCATTTCAAGTAATATTAAAGCATATTTCTTACCATTTAAGACTATATTACTCACTATTGGTATTATAGCTGGCAAGAAAAAAATGTTACCTGATAAATCAATCCAATATTTCTTTATGCTGTTCAATTACTTCAAGGTTATAAAAAAAAAAATAATTTTACGCTTAAGTTTTTAAGATAATTTTAATTGTTTACTGAAAGTTACTGATGTCACAACTGATGTAAGACTATGGAAAGCCTTATAGATTCGTTTATTGTTGTCAAGCTACATACTCACTTTTGACTCCCAGATCTATATTCCTGTTTTTATACTTGACTTTTAAGTTTTCAGTAAAGCGCTAGTTTTTTTATAATCCTAAAAGCATAGGGAAACGTAATTAGTTGGTTTATTTTTACTAGTTTTATTGATATATAATAGATAGACTGTGAAGTAATAATTTTTGTCCGTTTTAAGTTTCAACTTCGCTCTTTACTTACCTCGGAAAAACTTTTTTAAAATTAATCATAATAAGAGGGAAAACAAATAAACACACGTGAGCTACAATTATCGATATCATTATAATATTATCTAACATTCTAATAGTAACAGTAAGCTATTCTAATAGTTTATGTTAGATTCTTATAATCTATCTAATGTTCTAATAATACCAATAAGCCATTTTAACAATCCAAGCAAAAAGTTGCCAAGAATTAAAGCATTTATAATTAGATTTTGATACTTACATGTTAACCCGACCACACTTAAGAAGTGAAGTTAGGTTAAGCATAATGAAACAATTCTTACTTTATCATATGCAGAATAATTGTACCTAATACAATTTATATACAGACCTGCTATACTTTACCCCAACCCCCCAAATGTGCAAATATATAGCCCGAATTATGTATTTTCCAGCTGTTCTCGCAATGCTTCTCTCTTATTTCAACTCGTGTACCTGGTGAATTGAATTAACCGTGAAGAAACAAAAACTGGATAAACAATCTACGGGGGGGATAATGCATTGAAAATATAGACTTTGGGCTATATAGTTCCAAATTGGGGGGGGGGGGGGGTCTGGGGCTAAAGTATAGCGGGCCCGCATGCAAAATTTGTTAGGTACAATTATTTTAAAAATTATGAAAATATAATTGTGTCATAAGGTCGACCTAACTTCACTTCTTGGATTTTGGGGCTGTAAGACATAAGTACCTGAAGAAAAACTTGGCAGTTTTAAATAATCTGTCACAATATAAAAGCAAAATCATAACAAGACAAATTTTTTAATCATAATTTATAGAAGTCCCTAGGGTCGAAAGTCGTTTTTCCTAAGCGTCCTGAAAGTATGCACACGCACTGACCTCCATTTTTAAGTAAAAAATCTCCGGACTGGCGTATAAAACACATTTTATCTTCTTGATTTGTGTCCTGTGGCCATTCCAACGAAAGTGTTTTCAGTGTTCTAACTTTAGCCATATGTGCAAATACGTCTTCTATGTCGGATTTTTCGTACAAGTTGGAAGAAATGTCCCAAATTGTCAGAGATGGAGATGATGAAAGAATTTCCGCACATTTAACCAAATCTAATGGCTCGAGTCTTACATTAAGTAAATATAAAAACCTTATAGTGTCACTTACTTCACTTAGCATATAATCAAGGACTTCAGTAGATCGACTGAAATCATTTTCTGATAGATTTAGAGCAGTCAATGTCTGCATATGTTTGGACGAGGCAAGAAAGAACATATCACTTCTATCCAACTTGCAGCCAGTAAGATCTAATGACGCTAGTCCTTCATCTATATTACCCAGAAGGAGCTCTACTCTTTTACATAAGAAATTGTGACTCAAGTCAAGGTTTCGAAGACGCTTTTGCTCACCGATTGCATATCCAAAATAGATCATTTCACTAGAACTATGGTTCTTACCAATGTGATTGCATTCAAAATCAATTGTTTGTAGAAATTTCAATTTCATCAAATATCTAGCAAAAGTACTCAAGTGGTTATCTAATGGACAGTTCAAAATATAAAGATGTGCCAGTTCTTTTGGTAAAACTCTTAGTACACCTAGCAGATTTTCACAATTCAAAGAGCAGCCGCATGCAAACACAAGCTTCGAGGTCAATACAAGTATATTCGAGTTTTTGTTTCTTTCAAAAGCTGAAAAAACAGCTTCATACGTTTTTTGCAGTGCTTCAATCACACAGGTGCATCTTAGTTGTAAGGAGAGCGTAATTTTAAATTCATCTGTACCTTTATATGTGTTCCGAGCCCATTCAATTATATCGAATAATTTTATTTTTGTAGCATCAAAGAGGAAGCTGCCGGCATCTAAATTTTTTGCTTTATCGTTATTTTCAAGCACTTCACTAACAAATGCCTCGACAAGGAAAATTATTTTCTCTTCAATGTCTTCCACGAAATCTTGATAACAAGCAATACAGCACGATTTTGCGATCATAAATAAGTCAATGATTGAATGAGGAAAGTAATGAATGATTCTTTTAGCTTGCACATAGTTCCTCTCTGTCACAGCTTTCTTTAGAAGAGTCACCACCAAATTTTCAGGAAGTGACTTAACAACTGTATCATTCACCACAACATGCTTTATAATTTCAGATGCAGCAAAATTACTTAATGAAAATGCAGCTGATTGGCAAATACTATTCCTTGGGAAAATTATATTTTCTGCTGCTAATTCTTGACCTCGTATTAGCATTTCAGCAGGCAAATGAATGTAACTTGGCAAACGTTTCAGTATCAGTACAGACTATAAACTGATCTAAACTACAAAAACGAAGGGTGATAATGGTTTCGTAATCTCACCTGAGCATCCGCCTTATTGTTATTATTCAACCCCTGTACTTTTCCGTATTGCAGATAAGATGATATTCTCCTGATTACTCATAACTCATGTTTATTTTATTGTAATGCGTAAACAAATTTGATTTATTTTACACCATGGTTCATTTAATTGTTAGTCGCTGTTGAGGAAGTATTCACTTATAGAAATAGCTGAAATAGAGCTGAGTAGTCTGTGCATGGAGTGTTGCAAAACAGATTATATCAGGAAAACATCGCCCCAAAGGGATTACTCAGTGCTTCATCTATCGCTGATTTTTTTGGGATTTCCCTAAGTTTTGCCCGAAAGGAAATTGGATTCTTCAAAATCTCGAAAATAAATGCAAACAAAAATTAACGATTTACCTTTCGCGGTAGCGTTTGTGTATTTATTAACTAGTTTCCGAGGAGATTCTGGAGAACTCAATTTTTATTCGTGAAAACCTATAAAAATTTGAGGATTGTGGAAATCAAGGCTGTATTCCGGGGGGGGGGTTACCCAGTTTGAACCCCCCCTCCCCGAAGTGTTTGTTTGACTCGTAAAAACGTAACAAAAATAGACATACACAAATTTTGTATGCGTTTTTTGAGGTTTTTTATGTACCCCCCCCCCTAAAAAAAATTAGTAAAACCCCCTCCGAACAAAAATCATGGATGCGCTTCAGGTGGAAATGATGGGAGAACTCGCAATAACGAAGGATCGAAGGAGTGTTCCTGGGAACTTCGGAAAGGGCTCATTCGATTGAAAATAGAAAGGGCTGATGCCCTTTTTAATAGTTGAATGTGATTGGAGGAAAACTAATCCCCCTCCCACGCCCACCCTCCAATTTGCCCAATATGTTTAAAAACTAAATGTTGCCTTAAGATTAAATCAAAATGCACTGCGTTAATGCTAATTCCAATAAGGCATCTCAGCAATATCCCAAGAACACAGTTTATATAATTATCCAGTAGGATCATTCCCTATCTCACCCATTTTAAAAACCCGGACCGGGGTGCGAGTGCTTCAGAGAACGTAGAAACATAAGCGGCATCAGATCTTTTCACGGGTAGACAAGTCAGATGCGAAATAATCAGAAACAAGTGGAAACCCGCTATTAGGAATAATGCACTTAGTTACCATTTCTCATTGATAGACGCAAACACACTGATCCATAACTGCACGAAGAACTGGGAGGAGCTTTTTGTTCGCACCGAGAACGAAGACCAGAAATGATCTGCGATAAGCTTACTGGATAATTATATAAACTGTGCCCAAGAACGACTGAGGGTATTATGTTCAAACCTTCGCGGCTACTTCTGCTTTTAAAATTTTACCAAATCAAAATAGCGTAAGTGAATCCAAGGTATCAAAGAAAGTAAACAGTTTTTTTTGCGAATTGTATCAAGTTTCCCATTTCAGGTCAACTAGAGAAGGTATGAAACTAAATTAAACACTACTATTTGTGTCTAGATTTTTAAAAGGGTGTATGTTGTTAAAAATTGCTGAAAATTTTTCTCCAGCATACAAATAGCAGGCCAAACTATAAAATTTTAAAAAAACTAATAGATTTTAAAAATTGTTTTCTTTTTCCCTGAAAAGGCTATGTCAATATAAAACGAACAGAAATTGATATAAAAAAATTTTTCCACAAAAACAGTTTTTTAAAAAAAAGCAAAAAAGTCCATTAAACCAAAGATGAGCAAAAATAAACTGAAAGCATCTACTAAGTTCGAAACTAAGACAAACCAGCAGCGATAAATAAATGAAACCCAACACGAACAGAAATTACATTAAATAACCGATTCAAACTCAAAACGAGCAGAAATTAACATAATTTGGGCTCAAAACCCCTATGCCTTCCCAAGGCTATAACATAATTTGCACTTAACTGGAAAAAAATGCAAATGAATTTGCATTGTCAGTTTAATATACATATACTGATACTTAGTATTCAAAATGTTAATATTATTTGATTTATTAAAGTTATAAAAGTAAAAACGTTTGTATTTTTTTCAGTAATGTGCAAGTTTTATTCTGGCTCTGGGACGAGACTGGGGTTTTGAGCCCAACTTATGCTAATTTCTGCTCGTTTTGAGTTTGACTCGGTTATTTATTGTAATTTCTGTTCGTTTTGGGTTTCGTTTTGTTTATTACCTTCACTTAGTTAAGTGCATGAAACAAGCTGAGAATGTGACTGTTCCCCTTGTCCGGGTTAAACTCAAAACTCGAAGTCCAATTAGGAAAGAAGACCCAGGTCTTAAAGCCGTCAAAAATCGTGCTAAACTCTTGCTTCGCATCTGGATTGCGTGTGGGCGGCCCTTGCGAGGCCAAGTGTTTGATGTAAAAAGTAAGACGAAAGCGGAGTTTAAACGGTATCTTCGTTTGGTTCGATATAATGGTGCTGAGTTCCCTAAAAGGGCAGTACAATGGAAGGAAGTTATTAATACGTCTAAATTTGATTCATTAGGCAGTGATGTTATCCCAGATTCGTCTTGGCTTGGGCATTATAAAAATATTTTTTGTAAGATTGAGTATAGTGTTCATTATCATTTTCAGTGCTTGATTTCTAAATTTTTGCGACCTAAAGTTTTGCAACGTCATGTTATTCCCGTCTCAACTAAAAGTATTGTTAATTGTATGCTTAAACATAAGTCTAAATCAAGTGATCTTGATGGGATTAGCGCTCACCATTTACGTTGAGATTGTCCGGCACTAGTCGCTCAGCTCCAGTTACTTTTTCAGTTTTGTTTATCTTTGTCAATGGTGCCTGATTCCTTCCTTTGCGGAATGGTAACTTCGATTCTTAAACGCGGAAGAGACCCTTTTGATTGCAGTTCCTATAGGGCCCATCACTGTTGCTTGCAATATTAGGAAGGTTTTTGAATATGTTCTGCTCCCATATATTATTGAGCGAACTGCGAAAGACTCAAACCAATTTGGATTTCAACCTCGTATTGGGTGACAACATGCGCATAAGGTTTTAGCTTCAACTCTTTATGATGTCCAGTCTAAAGGTTATGAATTACATATTTGCGCTTTGGATTTATCTAAGGCCTTCGATAGTATTTGCCATGCACAAATGTGGCACTCTTTGTAAGAGTTTGGAGTGAACCCTTTTGTCATACATGTACTTAAATTTTGGTATAGTAATTCGTTTCTTCGTTTAAATTCTGGTACAGGGTACTGCGGTAATATACCAGTTCAATCTGGAGTACAGCAGGGTGGGGTGCTATCACCTTATCTATTTAATACTTGCATTCAAAATGTGTTGTTAGGAATCAAGCCTTCGTATTTTTATAATTTATCTGATGTGTCTTATATTGCGTATGCGGACGACCTGCTAGTTTTAAGCCGAACCAAGTCTATTTTGGCATTATCGATGCAACGTATTTCTATGATGTTTCGGGGTGTTGGTCTGTTTTTGAATGTTGATAAATGCGAATATTTAGTTTTCAGTCCCAAATCATCAGCTCATAATTTGTCCTGTGGATCCTCACAATTCCGCAATGTTACGATTTTACGGTAGTTAGGAATTAGTATTTGTTCTACACCCACTTTTTTGCAACTTCAAGTTCTGAGAGATGTTAAAGAAAAGTTGAAGATCGGATATGCGAAAATTGTACCTAACCGTGGAAAGTATTCACGCCGAGCTTTAGCTAAAATGTATTCCACATATTGTGACCATTCTGTCTTGTTTTTAAGTGGAATGTATTCGTTATTGAATAAGAATGATTTGCGCCCGATCCGTATCGCTTATTTTAGATATTGCAAATTTTTATTGTACCTTCCCACTTCATATCGTAATAAACGTATTATTGAGAAGCATGGTACCACCGACATTATCCAATCGTTTGAATTGCTTAGTAATAATTTGACAAGAAATGCCTTTGTGTCAGGGTTGCCACCGGTGACACTTTAGTGTCACTTTTGACACTTTTTTTTTAATTGGCACTTTTTGGGACACCTGACACTATTAGGACACTTTTTAGCAAAAGTGGCACTTTGTTTGCTAAGTAGCACTATTTTACAAAAAAAGAATTTTTTCAGACAAAAACCGGAAGGAAAACTGTCAATATAGATATGCATCGATATCCTTTTTCTGTCAGTTAAGATTCTTATCTTAACTCCGCGCTCGGCAATTATTGGATGCACGAATTTTTCTACGCGGTGAAAAACATAAACGTGTTTGTCTCTATTTGTGTGTGAGAAATTTTTATATTCTTATTCTCATCACTGATAAGCGAAGATCATCCAATGATCTTCGGTTCGAAATACTTGGCAATGAAGAGGACAGAGATAGACATACAACTGCAATGTGGTGGAGAAGCCTTCAGTTGTTTAGTTCAACTATTTTGTGTTGTTACAATAATTTGTAGGCTCATAGACGATAAGTCAGTCAAGCAGTTTGCAATTCTTGAGTGGGTCCGAATTCAATTTTTATGTTTTATTAGTTGAGGGTTGACTACAATTCAAAGAAGAAAAGAGCAAGAAAAGCTAAGAGTGTGTTTTTGCGCCATTATGTTAATAGCTGTTACTATGTTAACCAGTCACTGGGCCAGTGACTGCTTAACTTTATGCATCTTGACATCGATTTCCGCGACTGGAGCTCTTGAAGCCCAGTGACTGAAAAACTCACTGGTGACATTACACAACGACTCAGCAACGCAAAAACGTCCACTGAGCTCACTGGTGTCCCACAAGAATATCTAGAGACCTCTTCAGTGACTGGGCCAGTGACGTAAAAATGCGCTCTAACATTTCCATTCATATTTTTCATATTTTTTCTTTGAACTCTTGGCAATGGACAAATGAATATTCATACATAACCATCATTCTAAAAAAAATTTATACCAAAACTTCCATTATCTTTAATCCTACGCAATCATTAGCAAAATCACAATCTAATTTCAATTTTTATCTTACTTAAATTTATGTTACATCATTACATAAATTGATTTTGGACGCACTTCCTAATTTTAGTGATTTTATTCCCAATAATATTTGATTGTAAATGTGCTTTCACGCTGATACACTAAATGCTCGTTTTTTATTATAAAGGTTCTTTCATATTGACACTTAAAATGCTAGTTGACTGTTCCTATGCACTAGTCCCTGGAGACATCGTAAAGAAAAATTTACTGGGAGTGGCGAGAGTTCTCGTGAAACTTATTCTATTCAGGTTGTGATAAATAGATTAGATGATACAGCTGTCTTATTGTTTTTTCACTAGGTTTTGCCAAATAAATTATTTGGAAGAGTTAGAGTCTGAACCACTATTAGTTGTGTTTATCATAGGGTCATCAATAGCTACTATCTATGCTCGTGGCATTCTCTTCAGCATTTTCGGAGAAAAGAAAAGTGTTAAGCACCTGAATGCACTGTAATAATCCAGATAGTCCATTTTATGGAAAAACTGGATGAAAAACTCTAAATGTAGACGAGTATTGCTGTCCCTATTGTCCGTTTTCTCAAAATAAAAGAAACTGAAGGTTTTTCCTCTTTTGTTTTTCCGTTCCTTTTTGACGATAAGAATAAATGCAGCTCAGAAAAAAAAGAGAATAAAGTACTCTATGGGACGAGGTCCCATTTTATACAGTAAGCACCATTTGTGTTTTAGTGGGTGTTTAGGAGGGGGGCTGGAAAGTTGACAAGAGTGGAAGTGCTGCGTAAAGCCAGAAATCAGCACCGACTAAATAAAATCAAAATTTCTTTTTTATAGTTGATAGATGGCAACCACGAGGGGATGATCCAAAGCGGATTGGCAAATATTTTCAATTTAAAAAGTTTGTTGGTATGAGTGCGAGCGACGCGAAGCGTCGCGAGCGGCAAATTTTTGGAAAATGAAACTTTTTATACAAAATTGACACTATTTTGCCACCCAGAGTGGCACCAAAAAAACCGGCCGAGTGGCAATCCTGCTTTGTGTCCCTAGGTCCAAACCATTATATTATCCGTGTGTTTTGTCAGTGATTAGGTTTAAGTTATCTTTGTTTCTTTGTATTTGTTTGATTTTTTTTCCTTTTTAGTGCACTTTACTCCGCTTGTTTTGTATAAAAGTGGGTTATAAATAAATTATTTTAATTATTATAAGGCCTCTCAGCAGTATCCCAAGAACGACTGAGGGTATTATGTTCAAATTTTCAGGGACTACTTCTATTACTACTTCTGCTCTTAAAATTTAACTAAATCAAAAGAGTGTAAGTGTATTAAAGCTGTCAAAGAGCATAGATAGCTTTTTTTGCGAATGGTATCAAGTTTTATTCTTCAGGTCAACTAGAGGAGGTATAAAACTAAATTAAACACTACCATCTATGTCCGGATTTTAAAGGGATATATGTTGTTAAAAACTGTTGAGGAATTTTCTCCAGCATACAAACAGCAGGTCAAACTATAAATTCTTAAAGAAAAACTGAAAAAGTTTAAACCATTATTTTCTTTTTCTCTGAAAAGACTATGTCAATATAAAACGAACATAAATTAATTAAAAGAACTTCTTCCATAAAAAAAAGTTTCAAAAAAAGTAAAGAACTCCATTAAACCAAAAATGAGCGAAAATAAAATCAAACAATCTACCAAGCGTAAAACTACCAAAAATCAGCATCAATAAATAAATAAAAGCCCAAAACGAAAATAAATTACATAACATAACCGAGTCAAACTCTAAACTAGCAGAAATTAACGTGATTAGGGCTCAAAACCCCTATGCCTTCCCAAGGCCAGAACATAATTTTTACTTTACTGAATTTTTTTTTAATGTTTTCCCTTTTATAACTTTGATAAGTCAAATATTATTAACATTTTAAGGAAAATATATCAGCATATGTATATTAAACTGACAATGCAAATTCATTTGTATTTTTATCAGTCGTTTGATTGAGAACGAGGGGAATGTTTTATCCTGGGTTTATCAGAAAAGGCTAAGGGTATTAATGTGAAAATTCCGGGAATGTTAAGGGGGATGTTAAACTAAGTCAAGGACACTCTGTGAATTCAGGCTATCAAAAGGGCGTGTCTGCAATATCTTAAGACCGCTAAGTGGTATTAACTTGAAACTTTAAGAATCACAGTTACTACTGCTACCATAACTACGACTGTGAACACTTGCAACTGCAACCTCTAACTACTTGTGACTATGTGCAACTGTAAAAACTTGCAACTACTTGTTGAAATAAATCAAAAGACGCTAATTTAGACTGATAAATTAGAATCCAATATTTTAATTCTTTGTCCGAAGACATACAAACCTGGAGAAATATTCCTTATACTAGCCGACAATAAAACTTTGGTAATCAAAAACGATCCGAAATTAATTTTTGAAAGGCTTCCCGAAAGAAGTTTTTTTCAAAGAAATTAAAAAGTAATACCAACTTAAAACCAACAAAAATATAGTTCTGTAGTAGCTAAAGCCCAAAACGACCAGAAATTACTATAAAATTAAAAATAAAACCCAAAATGAGTAGAAGTAAAGTTAAATGATTATACCACACATAAAGATAATAAGCACCGGCAGTAGTAATGTGTCTATATATTTGAATTACACATGGAATCACACAAGAATATACAGTGCAATTTGACGTGCATATTGCAAAGAGTGACGAAACTTATTGCATTCAAGACCGATAAAGTGAACAAACACGTGTTTAAAGTGTAATTTAGATTATACAATGCAAACAGAGTGGTGTTTTACGCGCTTTCAGAATAACATGTTTTTTTTAACCGAAAACTAGAAAATGTCAAATTGCGTAATCAAAGAATGTTCTCATTCTAGAAATACCGGTTTACAGTTGGTTATAATCATGCTTTTTTTGCTATATATATTGAACGAATTGCTCATTTTGTCTCAGTTGATTAATAGAAGTTCTAATAAACCTATGAGAATCAATTTGCTCTTTATAATGGACAATAAAATAATTATATTTGTAAGTAAATATACTTTATTCGTCGACTAATATAACCTTTTTATTTTCTATCTCGCATTATGAGTTTCACACAGAATTATATATCATTTTGAGCTTCACACAGAAAGGTGAATTTTCTGTAAACATGCGAACTATGCACATGTTTACACCGGTTTTTGTTAATAAAAAGCTGTTTTTTCGTGAGATTTCATTTCACTGCGCTGTTAATTGAGAAAACTGTTTGATAATACCTTTGTTTATCCACGTGTATATCTACTAAAGTATGTCTTTATTTTAGAGAAAAAAGAGGCGGAGTTGGGGGAAGGGGCATCTACAGTATATATTCTGAATAAATCAATAATTTAAATTGTATTTTTTTTTCACTTATAGTATTTAATATTTTGTTTTAAAGAATTAAACTGAAGTTATATGATATTCAGCTTTAAATGTTTCTTATGCACCTTTTTTTATGTGTTTTTGGCTCATTCTTGTAGCATTGTTTGTGGAGGGTGTGTGACTGATGCGTCAAAAAACTCCACTTTTATGGGTATATGCATTCATAGCTTAACCGAACTTAATAATTGGGGTTAAAAATAATGCTAGGAGGGGGAATTCAGTTTTGAAGGATGTGTAGAAATGGTACTTATTTAATATCCAGTAAATATCTGACTTGAAATGCTTCAGATCGCATATTTTTCGCTACCTTCAAAGTAGATGGCCAGGTATAACGATATCTCGGTGAAATAGCGTTCCTAACAATTTCGATTTTTAAATCAACAGATAGCAATTTTCTTCCGTGCCATATATAATTGAGAAGATCTTTGTATATACGCTTGTGTATTTAATAAATGGGTAATTATTGAAGAAAAAAAGAGGAGTTTGAGGAAGGGGCGCCCATCATTAACATCCTGAATAAATTTCAAATGTAGCTAATAGTTGAAATTGTATTTTTTTCATATATCGCATTTAAATATCTAGTGAATAACTAAAAATTGATTTTTATTTCCAGGACTCAGATATTCAGGCGTCAAGCCAAAAACGACCAAAGCTCAATCATGAGACTGGCAGCACTGACATGAATTTGAGGAGAGAAAGCGTAATTCACTATGCCCAACGAACACTTTGTAGCGAACTATTTGTATCTTCTATGGTAAGCACCATTTATCAGATAGCTTAGAAGGTTCAGTTGCACCGAGGGTTCAGTTGTATGGGGGTTCAGTTATACGAAGGTTCGATTGTGGTATTCTATTCAGGTTGTGATAAATAGATTAGATGATACAGCTGTTTTATTGTTTTTTCACTAGTTTTTGCCAAATAAATTATTTGGAAGAGTTAGAGTCTGAACCACTATTAGTTGTGTTTATCATAGGGTCATCAATAGCTATTATCTATGTTCGTGGCATTCTCTACAGCATTTTCGGAGAAAAGAAAAGTTTCAAGCACCTGAATGCACTGTAATAATCCAGATAATCCATTTTATGGAAAAACTGGATGAAAAACTTTAAATGTAGACGAGTATTGCAGTCCCTTTTTTCCGTTTTCTCAAAAGAAAAGAAACTGAAAATTTTTCCTCTTTTCCTTTTCCGTTCCTTTTTCACGCTAAGAATAAAGACTGCTCAGAAAAAAAAGAGAAGAAAATACTCTGTGGGACGAGTTCCCATTTTATACAGTAAGCACCATTTGTGTTTTAGTGGGTTTTTAGGAGGGGGGCTGGAAAGTTGACAAGAGTGGAAGTGCTGCGTAATGCCAGAAATCAGCACCGACTAAGTAAAATCAAAATTTATTTTTTATAGTTGATAGAGGGCAACCACAGGGGGATGACCCCAAGCGTATGGGCAAATTTTTTAAATATAAAAAGTTTGTTGGTATGAGTGCGAGCGACGCGAAGCGTCGCGAGCGGCAAATTTTTGGAAAATGAAACTTTTTATACAAAATTGACACTATTTTGCCACCCAGAGTGGCACCAAAAAAACCGGCCGAGTGGCAACCCTGCTTTGTGTCCCTAGGTCCAAACCATTATATTATCCGTGTGTTTTGTCAGTGATTAGGTTTAAGTTATCTTTGTTTCTTTGTATTTGTTTGATTTTTTTTCCTTTTTAGTGCACTTTACTCCGCTTGTTTTGTATAAAAGTGGGTTATAAATAAATTATTTTAATTATTATAAGGCCTCTCAGCAGTATCCCAAGAACGACTGAGGGTATTATGTTCAAATTTTCAGGGGCTGCTTCTATGACTACTTCTGCTCTTAAAATTTAACTAAATCAAAAGAGTGTAAGTGTATTAAAGCTGTCAAAGAACATAGATATACTTTTTTGCGAATGGTATCAAGTTTTATTCTTCAGGTCAACTAGGAGAGGTATAAAACTAAATTAAACACTACCATCTATGTCCAGATTTTAAAAGGATATATGTTGTTAAAAATTGTTGAGGAATTTTCTCCAGCATACAAACAGCAGGTCAAATTTAAACCATTATTTTCTTTTTCTCTGAAAAGACTATGTCAATATAAAACGAACATAAATTAATTAAAAGAACTTCTTCCATAAAACAAGTTTCAAAAAAAGTAAAGAACTCCATTAAACCAAAAATGAGCTAAAATAAAATCAAACAATCTATCAAGCGTAAAACTACCAAAAATCAGCATCAATAAATAAATAAAAGCCCAAAACGAAAATAAATTACATAACATAACCGAGTCAAACTCTAAACTAGCAGAAATTAACGTGATTAGGGCTCAAAACCCCTATGCCTTCCCAAGGCCAGAACATAATTTTTACTTTACTGAATTTTTTTTTAATGTTTTCCCTTTTATAACTTTGATAAGTCAAATATTATTAACATATTTGACTTAATATAAAAATACATAAATCTTAAATGTGAATTTTTAATGCTTTAAGTATGTTTATGTCATTCTAAGACATGTAAAAAAAGTTAAAATGAAGTTATCATGTTAAAAAAGAAAAACTTCAATAAAATAAACTCCAAAAAAGTATAGAAAAATGGGGGATGGGCCCAAAAAGTCGTAGGGAGGGGACCTCTTGGAGGTTGGGGATAGGGGAACCTTGGAGGTTGACTTTATTAGAAAATCAAATATTATTAAAAAAAAAACAGATGTATTTTAAACATGGACGTTCTTATTTCTGAAAACTAAAACCCAACTTGGTTAAAAAAAATCAAATATTATTAATAAAATCACATGTATTTTAAACGTGAGTGTTCTTATTTCCGAAAACTAAACTCAACTGTATTAAAATATCAGATATTATTAATAAAATCATATGTATTTTAAACGTGGATGTTCGTATTTCTTGAAACTAAAACCCAACTTTATTAAAAAAAAAATCAAATGTTGTTAATAAAATCAGATGTATTTTAAACTGGAATACTCACATTTCTGAAAACTAAAATCCAGCTTTATTTAAAAAATATGTAAAGATGTACCTAATGAGGTCTTAATACATCCCCCACCTCCCAAAAATTATTAAAGCTAATAATGGGTTTCATAAAACATATACTTATAAACGGCTATGAAACCTAGCTGAGAAAAGTGAGAAATAGTAAAGCATGAATCCCAAATCATAGGTTTCAGACAACATACACCTACGAAAGGCTAGGAAATCTAGCTCAGAAAAGTCTAAAGTAGCAAACTAAACATCCCAAATTGTAAGTTTCATGCAACACACAACTACGAAAGATTAACAAACATAGCTAAGAAAAGCCTAAAATATTAAACCTAACATTCTATATCATATATTTCAGACAACACACACACCTACCACAGCATAATAAACCTAGGTCAGAAAAGTGCGAAATAGTAAACCAAGCACCCCAACTCATTAGTTTCAGACAACACAAATCTTCAAACGTTAAGAAATCTAGATTAAATGTTAATTTTTTATACTTTAAGTATGTTTTATGTCATTCTAAAACATGTAAAAAAAAGTTGAAATAAAATTATCATGTTAAAAATATTGATATAAAAGGCTTAAATGTGAATTTATTATGCTTTACGTATGTTTTATGTCATTCTAAGACATGTAAAAATAAGTTGAAATAAAATTATCATGTTAAAAAAAACAAAACAGGCCAAAAAATAAACTAAAAAAAGTATAAAATGGGGGAATGGGGACCAAAAGTTGGAGGGAGGCGACTCCTTGGATCTTGGGGAGAGGGGACCCTTGGAGGTTGAGGGCCCGACTTTATTAGAAAATCAAATATTATTAATAAAACCAGATGTATTTTAAACTGTGATGTTCATATTTCTGAAAACTAAAACCCAACTTTATTTAAAAAAAATGAAAAAATGTACCCAATTATTTAAAAAAATCAAATATTATTAATAAAATCAGATGTAGTTCTAACATGGATGTCCTTATTTCTGAAAACTAAAAACCAACTTTATTAAAAAATCAAATATTATTAATAAAACCAGATGTATTTTAAACGTGGATGTTCTTATTTCTGAAAACTAAAACCCAACTTTATTTAAAAAAAAAATCAAATATTATTAATAAAGCGCATGTATTTTAGACGTGGATGTTCTTATTTCTAAAAACTAAAACTCAACTTTATTAAAAAATCAAATATTATTAATAGAATCGCATGTATTTTAAACGTGGGTGTTCTTATTTCTTGAAAATAAAACCCAACTTTATTAAAATATCATTTTTTATTAATAAAAACAAATGTATTTTAAACGTGGATGTTCGTATTTCTTGAAACTAAAACCCAACTTTATTTTTTTAAAAATGCAAAAGTGTACCCAATGAGGCCTTGGATGATCCCCCACCTCCCCAAAAAAAATATTAAATTAATCATGGGTATCATACAACATACACCTATGAAAGGCTATGAAACCTAGCTTAGAAAAGTGCGAAATAATAAACCAAGCATCCGAAATCATAGGGCTCATACAACACACACCTACAAAAGGTTAGGAAATCTAGCTAAGAAAAGTCCAAAATAGCAATCTAGACGTCCCATATCATAAGTTTCATTCAGCACACACCTACGAAAGGTTAAAAAACCTAACTAAGATAAGTCTAAATTATTAAACCAAACATTCCAAATCATAGATTTCAGACAACACACCTAAGACAGCATAATAAACCTAGGTCAGAAAAGTGCGAAATAGTAAACCCAGCACCCTAAATCATAGGTTTCAGACAACACACGTCTACATACGTTAAGAAATCTAGCTTAAATGTGATTTTTTTATGCTTTAAGTATGTTTATGTCATTCTAATACATGTAAAAAATTGAAATAAAATTATCATGTTAAAAAAATTAAAAAAAGTTCAAAAAATAAACTTAAAAAAGTATAAAAAAATGGGGAAATGGGCCCAAAAATTTGGAGGAAGAGGGCCCCTTGGAGGTTGGGGAAAGGGTACCTTTGGAGGTTGAGGTCCTTGGTGGCTAGGGAGAGGGGTCCCTTGGAGGTTGAGGTCCTTGATGGTTAGGGTCATTGGGGCTTACGGTCCTTAATGGTTCATACCCTTAATCGTCTCCCTAGTTCATTTCTAAGGATTGTTCTGAATTTCTTTATTACTATTCTTTTCTTGGCATCTAATACTTTATTAGTATCAACTTTTTAGTATACTAGAATGCTAAAGCATATTTTATATTGACAACACTGCTTGATTTTTCTTCTGGGAAAATTACAAAATTCCACATTTTTACAGATATGAGCTTGAAGCCTCTACAGTAGAGTTCTTTGTTACGCTGAATCTGATGGTATGATTTTCATCAAAATTATATGACTTCAAGGGGCTCTACCCTCTTTTTGAAAATCAGACAAATTTTCTCAGGCTCTTTGCTTTTGACGTGTAATACTAAACTGAATGAATCTTACATATTTGGAATCTGCATAATAAGCCAATTCTTTTTATATATTTATTGGTATCAAAATTTCATTTATTAGAGTTTTGGTTAATAAGTAGAGAGGTGGGGTTTACTCCGGTACCCACCACGTGGTTTATGGTTTACTCACTGAGAATGAAAAAACAGGAATTTTCTAACTTGAAAAAAAAGGAAATTTGTCTGTTTTATGGTTTTTGTCAGTGAGAATGAAAAAACAGGAACTTTCTCACTTTCATGGATGTCAACAGCAATTTATGTATGTTTCATGGTTTTTGTCAGTGAGAATGGAAAAACAGTATTTTTCTCACTTTGCTGTCAGTCATTAATCAAATTGTTTCCGGGCAAAGTTTAGTAATGTCTGACAGGTACTGCTCTAGGAATAGATCCAAGTCATTAATGTCTTTGCCTCGGAAACAACTCTTTTGGTCGAACTCCAAAGGATATTAATAACCAAACGCCATGGAAACAATTCTCCAAGAAACATCTTAGCGATGAATTGCTTTAGCGCGGGAATCAGGTTTCTTATTAATTTGAAACGCATTAGCGCAGAGATGCCAAAAACAAAAGGAACACGCTGAATTACGTTTAGGGATTATTTGGGCGAAACTGTTTTAGACAGGTTATGGAATTATTTCGGCGAAACAGCTAGAGACATTTTAAAAGATGATTTTTGAAGAGATTTTGGTAGAGGTTTTGAGTGTGGTCGTTATAATACACAAGTTTCATTTGAACAGTGTTGTGAGGTCCTCTACCCCAACCCCAAAGGTTCCGATCCCTCTACTCCAATCCCGAAGGAAGCCACCGGTCCTCAAAGGTCCACTGGGCTCCCAAAGGGCCACCGGCCCTCAAGGTTCCCCCAGACCCCCCCCCCCCGGGGCCCAAAGGGCCCCTCCCCCTTTGGCCCCCCCAAAGGAGCCCCTCTCCCTCCATCTCCTCCCTCCTCCCCCTCCCCTCCTCCCCTCCTCCTCCTCCTCCTCCTTGCCTCCCCTCCTCCCCTCCCCTTCCCTCCCCCATTTCTTATACTTTTTTTGTGCATTGAGACACAGAACGACCCCCTCCCCCGGCCCCTCCCCCCTCCAAAGGTCTGATTTTTCAAAGTTCATTTTGAATTTCCTTCGTTGAAATGCTAGAGTTGGATTGTTTCAATAGTGTTTGGTTGTGGTTTACCTTGTCACAGTTACATTTTATTTTTTTGTCAATTGTAATTTTGAATTTCTTTCATTTAAATCCAAAAGTTGGAATATTTTATTAGTGATTTGTTGTGATTTAACTTGATACTGTTACATTTTCTTGTTTTTTCAAAGTTAATTATTAATATCTTTAGTTGTAGTGAAAGAGTTGGTCTATTTCAGTAGTGTTTGGTTGTGGTTTACCTTGTCACAGTTACATTTTCTTGATTTTTCAAAGTTCATTTTGAATTTCTTTCGTTGAAATGCAAGAGTTGGAATATTTCAGTAGTGTTTGGTTGTGGTTTACCTTGTCACAGTTACATTTTCTTGATTTTTCAAAGTTCATTTTGAATTTCTTTCATTGAAATGCAAGAGTTGGAATATTTTAGTAGTGTTTGGTTTACCTTTTCAAAGTTACATTTTCTTTATTTTTCAAATTTAATTTTGAATTTCTTTATTTTAAATGCAAGAGTTGGAATATTTAAGTAGTGTTTGGTTGTGGTTTAACTTGTCACTGTAACATTTTCTTGATTTTTCAAAGTTCATTTTGAATTTCTTTGTTGAAAGGCAAGAGTTGGAATATTTCAGTAGTGTATTGTCGTAGTTTACCTTGTCACAGTTACATTTTCTTGATTTTTCAAAGTTCATTTTGAATTTCTTTCGTTGAAATGCAAGAGTTGGAATATTTCAGTAGTGTTTGGTTGTGGTTTACCTTGTCACAGTTACATTTTCTTAATTTTTCAAAGTTCATTTTGAATTTCTTTCGTTGAAATGCAAGAGTTGGAATATTTCAGTAGTGTTTTGTTGTGGTTTACCTTGTCACAGTTACATTTTCTTGATTTTTCAAAGTTCATTTGAATTTTTTTCGTTGAAATGCAAGAGCTGGAATATTTCAGTAGTGTGCTGTTGTAGTTTACCCTGTCACAGTTACATATTCTTGATTTTTCAAAGTTCATTTTGAATTTGTTTTCGTTGAAATGCAAGAGTTGGAATATTTCAGTAGTGTTTGGTTGTGGTTTACCTTGTCACAGTTACATTTTCTTGATTTTTCAAAGTTCATTTTGAATTTCTTTCGTTGAAATGCAAGAGTTGGAATATTAAAGGAGTGTTTGTTAGTGGATAACCAAGTAAAATTTAAAGTTTATTGATTTTTCAAAGTTCATTTTGAATTTTTTTCGTTGAAATGCAAGAGCTGGAATATTTCAGTAGTGTTTGGTTGTGGTTTACCTTGTCACACTTACATTCTCTTGATTTTTCAAAGTTCATTTTGAATCTCCTTCGTTGAAATGCAAGAGTTGGAATATTTCAGTAGTGTTTGGTTGTGGTTTACCGTGTCACAGTTATATTTTCTTGATTTTTCAAAGTTCATTTCGAATTTCTTTCGTTGAAATGCAAGAGTTGGAATATTTCAGTAGTGTTTGGTTATGGTTTACCTTGTCACAGTTACATTTTCTGGATTTTTCAAAGTTCATTTTGAATTTCCTTCGTTGAAATGCAAGAGTTGGAATATTTCAGTAGTGTTTGGTTGTGGTTTACCATATCACAGTTACATTTTCTTGATTTTTCAATGTTCATTTCGAATTTCTTTCGTTTAAATGAAAGAGTTGGAATATTTCAGTAGTGTTTGGTTGTGGTTTACCTTGTCACAGTTACATTTTCCTGTTTTTTCAAAGTTCATTTCCAATTTCTTTCATTGAAATGCAAGAGTTTGAATATTTCAGTAGTGTTTGGTTGTGGTTTACCTTGTCACAGTTACATCTTCTTGATTTTTCAAAATTCATTTCGAATTTCTTTCATTGAAATGTAAGAGTTGGAATATTTCAGTAGTGTTCGGTTGTGGTTTACCTTGTCACAGTTACATTTTCTTGATTTTTCAAAGTTCATTTTGAATTTCTTTCGTTGAAATGCAAGAGTTGGAATATTTCAGTAGTGTTTGGTTGTGGTTTACCGTGTCACAGTTACATTTTCTTGATTTTTCAAAGTTCATTTCAAATTTATTTCGTTGAAATGCAAGAGTTGGAATATTTCAGTAGTGTTTGGTTGTGGTTTACCTTGTCACAGTTACATTTTCCTGATTTTTCAAAGTTCATTTTTAATTTCTTTCATTGAAATGCAAGAGTTGGAATATTTCAGTAGTGTTTGGTTGTGGTTTACCTTGTCACAGTTACATTTTCTTGATTTTTCAAAGTTTATTTTGAATCTTTTTCGTTGAAATGCAAGAGTTGGAATATTTCAGTAGTGTTTGGTTGTGGTTTACCTTGTCAGAGTTACATTCTCTTTATTTTTCAAAGTTCATTTTGAATTTCGTTCTTTGATATGCAAGTGTTGGAATTTTTGAGTTGTGTTTCGTTGAGATTTTCCTTGTCACAGTTACATTTTCTTGATTTTTCAAAGTTCATTTTGAATTTCTTTCGTTGAAATGCAAGAGTTGGAATATTTCAGTAGTGTTTGGTTGTGGTTCAAAGTTCATTTTGAATTTCTTTTGTTTAAATGCAAGAGTTGGAATATTTCACTAGTGTTTGGTAGTGGTTTACATTGTCACAGTTACATTTTCTTGATTTTTCAAAGTTCATCTGAATTTCTTTCCTTGAAATGTATGAGTTGGAATATTTCAATAGTGTTTGGCTGTGGTTTACCTTATCACAGTTACAATTTCTTGATTTTTCAAAGTTCATTTTGAATTTCTTTCATTGAAATGCAAGAGTTGGAATATTTCAATAGTGTTTGGTTGTGGTTTACCTTGTCACAGTTAAATTCTCTTGATTTTTAATATTTAATTTTGAATTTCTTTCTTTTAAATTCAAGAGTTGTAATATTTCATTAGATTTTGTTCTTGTTTTACCTTGTCACAGTTAAATCCTATTGATTTTTCAAATTTATATTTTTCTTTATTTAGTTGAAATGCAAGAGTTGGAATATTTCAGTAGTGTGTTGTTGTAGTTTACCTTGTCACAGTTACATTCCCTTAATTTTTCAAAGTTCATTTTGAATTTCTTTCGTTGAAATGCAAGAGTTGGAATATTTCAGTAGTGTATGGTTGTGGTTTACCTTGTCACAGTTACATTTTCTTAATTTTTCAATGTTCATTTTGAATTTCTTTCGTTGAAATGCAAGAGTTGGAATATTTCAGTTGTGTTTCGTTGTGGTTTACCTTGTCACAGTTACATTTTCCTGATTTTTCAAAGTTCATTTTGAATTTCTTTCCTTGAAATGCAAGAGGAGTTGGATTATTTCAGTATTGGTTGGGTGCGGTTTTCAATTTCAGTGTTACATTTTCTTGATTTTTCAAAGTCCATTTAGAATTTTTTTCTTTGAAATGCAAGAGTCGAAATATTTCAAAAGTGTTTGGTTATGGTTTAGCTTGTCACACTTACATTCTTTAGATTTTTTAAAGTTCATTTTTAATTTCTTTCGTTGAAATGCAAAAGTTGGAATATTTCAGTTGTGTTTCGTTGTGGTTTACCTTGTAACAGTTACATTTTCTTGATTTTTCAAAGTTCATTTTGAATTTCTTTCGTTGAAATGCAAGAGTTGGAATATTTCAGTAGTGTTTGGTAGTGGTTCAAAGTTCATTTTGAATTTCTTTTGTTGAAATGCAAGAGTTGGAATATTTCAGTAGTGTTTTGTTGTGTTTTACCTTGTCACAGTTACATTTTCTTGATTTTTCAAAGTTCATCTGAATTTCTTTCCTTGAAATGTAAGAGTTGGAATATTTCAGTAGTGTTTGGCTGTGGTTTACCTTATCACGGTTACATTTTCTTGATTTTTCAAAGTTCATTTTGAATTTCTTTCATTGAAATGCAAGAGTTGGAATATTTCAATAGTGTTTGTTTGTGGTTAACCGTTTCACTTTTTAATCTTCCTTATTTTTCTTATTTCATTTTTAATTTATTTCTTTGAAATGAAATAGTTTTAATATTTCAGTAGTTTTTGGTTGTGTTTTACCTTGTTGTATGGTTGTGGTTTACCTTGTCACAGTTACATTTTCTTGATTTTTCAAAGTTCATTTTGTATTTATTTCTTTGAAATGCAAGAGTTTGAATCTTTCGGTAGTGTGTTGTTGTAGTTTACCTTGTCACAGTTACATTCCCTTAATTTTCCAAAGTTCATTTTGAATTTCTTTCATTGAAATGCACGAGTTGGAATATTTCAGTAGTGTTTGGTTGTGGTTTACCTTGTCACAGTTACATTTTCTTAATTTTTCAAAGTTCATTTTGAATTTCTTTCTTTGAAATGCAAGAGTTGGAATATTTCAGTTGTGTTTCGTTGTGGTTTACCTTGTCACAGTTAAATTTTCCTGATTTTTCAAAGTTCATTTTGAATTTCTTTCATTGAAATGCAAGAGGAGTTGGAATATTTCAGTAGTGTTTGGTTGTGGTTTACAGTATCAAAGTTACATATTCTTGATTTTTCAAAGTCTATTAAGAATTTTTTCGTTGAAATGTACGAGTCGGAATATTTTAATAGTGTTTGATTGTAGTTTAACTTGTCAGAGTTACATTCTATTGATTTATCAAATTTCTTTTTTTATTTATGTAATTGAAATGAAAGAGTTGGAATATTTCAGTTGTGTTTGGTTGTGGTTTACCTTGTCACAGTTACATTTTCTTGATTTTTCAAAGTTCATTTTGAATTTCTTTCGTTGAAATGCAAGAGTTGGATATTTCAGTAGTGTTTGGTAGTGGTTCAAAGTTCATTTTGAATTTCTTTTGTTGAAATGCAAGAGTTGGAATATTTCACTAGTGTTTGGTAGTGGTTTACCTTGTCACAGTTACATTTTCTTGATTTTTCAAAGTTCATCTGAATTTCTTTCCTTGAAATTTAAGAGTTGGAATATTTCAGTAGTGTTTGGCAGTGGTTTAACTCATAACAGTTATATTTTATTGATTTTTCAAAGTTCATTTTGAATGTATTTCATTGAAATGCAAGAGTTGGAATATTTCAATAGTGTTTGGTTGTGGTTTACCTTGTCACAGTTACATTTTCTTGATTTTTCAAAGTTCATTTTTGAATTTCTTTTGATGAAATGCAAGAGTTTGAATATTTCACTAGTGTTTGGTTGTGTTTTAACTTGACAATGTTACCTATTATTGATTTTTCAAAGTTCATTTTGAATTTATTTCGTTGAAATTCAAGAGTTGGAATATTTCGGTAGTGTGTTGTTGTAGTTTACCTTGTCACAGTTACATTCCCTTAATTTTCCAAAGTTCATTTTGAATTTCTTTCGTTGAAATGCAAAAGTTGGAATATTTCAGTTGTGTTTCGTTGTGGTTTACCTTGTCACAGTTACATTCTCTTGATTTTTCAAAGTTCATTTTGAATTTCTTTCGTTGAAATGCAAGAGTTGGAATATTTCAGTAGTGTTTGGTAGTGTTTCAAAGTTTATTTTGAATTTCTTTTGTTGAAATGCAAGCGTTGGAATATTTCAGTAGTGTTTGGTAGTGGTTTACCTTGTCACAGTTACATTTTCTTGATTTTTCAAAGTTCAACTGAATTTCTTTACTTGAAATGTAAGAGTTTGAATATTTCAGTAGTGTTTGGATGTGGTTTACCTTATCACAGTTACATTTTCTTGATTTTTCAAAGTTCATTTTGAATTTCTTTCATTGAAATGCAAGAGTTGGAATATTTCAATAGTGTTTGGTTGTGGTTTACCTTTTCACAGTTACATTTTCTTGATTTTTCAAAGTTCATTTTGAATTTCTTTCATTGAAATGCAAGAGTTGGAATATTTCAGTAGTGTTTGGTTATGGTTTACCTTGTCACAGTTACATTTTCTTGATTTTTCAAAGTTCATTTTGAATTTATTTCGTTGAAATGCAAGAGTTGGAATCTTTCGGTAGTGTGTTGGTGTAGTTTACCTTGTCACAGTTACATTCCCTTAATTTTCCAAAGTTCATTTTGAATTTCTTTCATTGAAATGCAAGAGTTGGAATATTTCAGTAGTGTATGGTTGTGGTTTACCTTGTCACAGTTACATTGTCTTAATTTTTCAAAGTTCATTTTGAATTTCTTTCGTTGAATGCAAGAGTTGGAATATTTCAGTAGTGTTTCGTTGTGGTTTACCTTGTCACAGTTACATTTTCTTGATTTTTCAAAGTTCATTTTGAATTTCTTTCATTGAAATGCAAGAGTTGGAATATTTCAGTAGTGTTTGGTTGTGGTTTACCCTGTCACAGTTACATTCTCTTGATTTTTCAAAGTTCATTTTGAATTTCTTTCGTTGAAATGCAAGAGTTGGAATATTTCAGAAGTGTTTGGTTGTGGTTTACCTTGTCACACTTACATTTTCTTGATTTTTCAAAGATCATTTTGAATTTGTTTCGTTAAAATGCAAGAATTGGACTATTTCAGTAGTGTTTGGTTGTGGTTTACCTTGTCACAGTTACATTTTCTTGATTTTTCCAAGTTCATTTTGAATTTCTTTCGTTGAAATGCAAGAGTTGGAATATTTCAGTAGTGTTTGGTTGTGGTTTACCTTGTCACAGTTACATTTTCTTGATTTTTTAAAGTTCATTTTGAATTTCTTTCGTTGAAAAGCAAGAGTTGGAATATTTCAGTAGTGTTTGGTTGTGGTTTACCTTGTCGCAGTTACACTTTCTTGATTTTTCAAAGTTCATTTTGAATTTCTTTTGTTGAAATGCAAGAGTTGGAATATTTCAGTAGTGTTTGCTTGTGGTTTACCTTGTCACAGTTACATTTTCTTGATTTTTCAAAGTTCATCTGAATTTCTTTCCTTGAAATCCCTCCGCCCCCTCCAAACTCAAAAATTTCTAGGAACGTATTTTCATCATATTTAAATATTTACCTACGTACGCATCACTTAGGTTAGATTAGATTAGGTTAGAGACATACAAACAATTAGGTGTATGGTTAGGTTAGGTTAGATTATGTTAGGTTAGGTTAATTTAGGTCAGACTAGGTTAGCCTACGTACGCGCGCGTCCATAGGCGAACCTAGTGAGACCTAAATTAACCTAACATAATCTAACCGAACCAAACCATACACCTAACTTTTTGTCTGTCTCTAAACTAATCTAATCTAACCTAAGTGATGCATACGTAGGTAAATATTTAAATATGATGAAAATACATTCCTAGAAATTTTTGAGTTTGGAGGGGGGGGATTTCAAGGAAAGAAATTCAGATGAACTTGGAAAAATCAAGAAAATGTAACTGTGACAAGGTAAACCACAACTAAACACTACTGAAATATTCCAACTCTTGCATTTCAACGAAAGAAATTCAAAATGATCTTTGAAAAATCAAGAAAGTGTAACTGTGACAAGGTAAACCACAACCAAAGACTACTGAAATATTCCAACTCTTGCTTTTCAACGAAAGAAATTAAAAATTAAATTTGAAAAATAAATAAAATGTAACTGTTACAATGTAAACCACAAACAAAATCTACTTAAATATTCCAACTATTTCATTTCAACGAAATAAATTCAAAATGAACTTTGAAAAATCAAGAAAATGTAACTGTGACTAGGTAAACCAAAACCAAACAATACTGAAATATTCCAACTTTTGCATTTCAACGAAAAAAATTCAAAATGATCTTTGAAAAATCAAGAAAATGTAAGTGTGACAAGGTAAACCACAACCAAACACTACTGAAATATTCCAACTCTTGCATTTCAATGGCAGAAATTCAAAATGATCTTTGAAAAATAAAGAGAATGTAACTGTGACAAGGTAAACCACAACCAAACACTACTGAAATATTCCAACTCTTACATTTCAATGAAAGAAATTCAAAATGAACTTTGAAAAATCAAGAAAATGTAACTGTGACAAGGTAAACCACAACGAAACACTACTGAAATATTCCAACTCTTGCATTGCAACGAAAGAAATTAAAAATGAACTTTGAAAAGTTAAGAAAATGTAACTGTGACAAGGTAAACCACAACCATACACTACTGAAATATTCCAACTCTTGCATTTCAATGAAAGAAATTCAAAATGAACTTTGGAAAATTAAGGGAATGTAACTGTGACAAGGTAAACTACAACAAAACACTACTTAAATATTACAACTCTTACATTTCAACTATATAAATTCAAAATGTACTTTGAAAAATCAAGAAAATGTAACTGTGACAAGCTAAACCACAACCAAACACTACTGAAATATTCCAACTCTTGCATTTCAATGAAAGAAATTCAAAATTAAATTTGAAAAATCAAGAAAATTTAACTGTGACAAGTTAAACCAAAACAAAACACTATTGAAATATTCAAACTCTTGCATTTCAATGAAAGACATTCAAAATGAACTTTGAAAAATCAAGAAAATGTAACTGTGACAAGGTAAATCACAGCCAAACACTACTTAAATATTCCAACTCTTACATTTCAAGGAATGAAATTCAGATGAACTTTGAAAAATCAAGAAAATGTAACTGTGACAAGGTAAACCACTACCAAACACTAGTGAAATATTCCAACTCTTGCATTTCAACAAAAGAAATTCAAAATAAACTTTGAACCACTACCAAACACTACTGAAATATTCCAACTCTTGCATTTCAACGAAATAAATTCAAAATGAACTTTGAAAAATCAAGAAAATGTAACTGTGACAAGGTAAACCACAACGAAACACAACTGAAATATTCCAACTTTTGCATTTCAACGAAAGAAATTCAAAATGAACTTTGGAAAATTAAGGGAATGTAACTGTGACAGGGTAAACTACAACAGCACACTACTGAAATATTCCAACTCTTACATTTCAACGAAAGAAATTCAAAATGAACTTTGAAAAATCAAGAAAATGTACCTGTGACAAGGTAAACCATAACCAAACACTACTGAAATATTCCAACTCTTGCATTTCAATGAAAGAAATTCAAAATGAACTTTGAAAAATCAAGAAAATGTAACTGTGACAAGGTAAACCACAACCAAACACTATTGAAATAGTAAAACTCTTGCATTTCAATGAAAGACATTCAAAATGAACTTTGAAAAATCAAGAAAATATAACTGTGATGAGGTAAACCACTCCCAAACACTACTGAAATATTCCAACTCTTACATTTCAATGAAAGAAATTCAGATGAACTTTGAAAAATCAAGAAAATGTAACTGTGACAATGTAAACCACTACCAAACACTACTGAAATATTCCAACGCTTTAATTTCAACAAAAGAAATTAAAAATGAACTTTGAACCACTACCAAACACTACTGAAATATTCCAACTCTTGCATTTCAACTAAAGAAATTCAAAATGAACTTTGAAAAATCAAGAGAATGTAACTGTGACAAGGTAAACTACAACGAAACTCAACTGAAATATTCCAACTCTTGCATTTCAACGATAGAAATTCAAAATGAACTTTGAAAAATCAAGATAATGTAACTCTGACAAGGTAAACCACAACCAAACACTACTGAAATATTCCAACTCTTGCATTTCAACGAAAAAAATTCAAAATAAACTTTGAAAAATCAAGAAAATGTAACTGTGACAAGGTAAACCACAACCAAACACTACTGAAATATTCCAACTCTTGCATTTCAATAAAAGAAATTCAAAATGAACTTTGAAAAATCAGGAAAATGTAACTGTTACAAGGTAAACCACAACCACACACTAGTGAAATAGTCCAACTCGTGCATTTCAACACAAGAAATTCAAATTTAACATTTAAAAATCACGATAATTTAACTGTTACATGGTAAACCACAGCCATACACTACAAAAATATTCCAACTCTTGCATTTCAATGAGAGAAATTCAAAATTGACTTTAGAAAATAAAAGGAATGTAACTGTGACAAGTTAAACCAGAACAACACACTCCGGAAAGATTCCAACTCGTGCATTACAACGAAAGAAAATCAAAATGAACAAAGAAAAATCAAGAACAAGTCACTTTGACATTGTAAACCATAACCAAACACTACTGAAATATTCCAACTCTTGCATTTCAACAATAGAAATTCAAAATGAACTTTGAAAAATCAAGAAAATGTAACTGTGACATGGTAAACCACAACCAAACACTACTGAAATATTCCAACTCTTGCATTTCAATGAAAGAAATTCAAAATGAACTTTGAAAAATCAAGAAATTGTAACTGTGATAAGGTAAACCACAGCCAAACACTACTGAAATATTCAAACTCATACATTTCAAGGAAAGAAATTCAGATGAACTTTGAAAAATCAAGAAAATGTAACTGTGACAATGTAAACCACTACCAAACACTACTGAAATATTCCATCGCTTTCATTTAAAAAAGATAAATTAAATATTAAATCTGAACCACTACCAAACTCACCTGAAATATACCAACTATTTCATATGAACGATATAAAATAAAAATGAACTTTGAACATCCTAGAGAATGTATCGGTGAAAAGGTCAATCAAACCGAAACACAAATGAAATATTCCAACACTTGCATTTCAACGAAAGAAATTCAAAATGAACTTTGAAAAATCAAGAGAATGTAACTCTGACAAGGTAAACCACAACCAAACACTTCTGAAATATTCCAACTCTTGCATTTCAACGAAAAAAATTCAAAATAGACTTTGAAAAATCAAGAAAATGTAACTGTGACAAGGTAAACCACAACCAAACACTACTGAAATATTCCAACTCTTGCATTTCAATGAAAGAAATTCAAAATGAACTTTGAAAAATCAGGAAAATGTAACTATGACAAGGTAAACCACAACCAAACACTACTGAAATATTCCAACTCTTGCATTTCAACGAAAGAAATTCAAAATGAACCTTGAAAAATCAATAACATGTAACTGTGACACGGTAAACCACAACCAAACACTACTGAAATATTCATACTCTTTCATTTCATCTATATAAATTAATAATGACCATAGAAAATTCAATAAACTTTTACAGTTAGATGGTAAACCACAACCAAACACTAGTGAAATATTCCAACTCTTGCATTTCAACGAAAAAAATTCAAAATGAACTTTGAAAAATCAAGAAAATGTAACAGTGACAAGGTAAACCACAACGAAACACAACTGAAATATTCCAACTCTTGGATTTCAAAGAATGAAGTTCAAAATGAACTTTGAAAAATCATTAGTGTGTAAGTGTGACAAGGTAAACCACAACCAAACACTACTGAAATATTCAAACTCTTGCATTTCAATTAAAGGAATTAAAAATGAGATTTGAAAAATAAGGAAACTATAACTCCGTCACTGAAAACCAAAACGAAACACTACTGAACTATTCAAACTCTTTAATTTCAACGAAAGAAATTCAAAATGAGCTTTGAAAAATTAAGAAAATGTAACTGTGACAATTTAAACCACAACAAAACACTACTGAAATATTCCAACCCTTGCATTTCAACGAAAGAAATTCAAAATGAGCTTTGAAAAATCAAGGGAATGTAACTGTGACAGGGTAAACTACAACAGCACACTACTGAAATATTCCAACTCATGCATTTCAACGAAAGACATTCAAAATGAACTTTGAAAAATCAAGAAAATGTAACTGTGACAATGTAAACCACAACCAAACACTACTGAAATATTCCAACTCTTGCATTTCAAAGAAAGAAATTAAATATGAACTTTGAAAAATCAAGAAAATGTAACTGTGACAAGGTAAACCACAACAAAACACTACTGAAATATTCCAACTCTTGCATTTCAACGAAAGAAATTCAAAATGAACTTTGAAAAATCAAGAAAATGTAACTGTGACAAGGTAAACCACAACCAAACACTACTGAAATATTCCAACTCTTGCATTTCAACGACAGAAATTCGAAATGAACTGTGATAAATCAAGAAAATGTAACTGTGACACGGTAAACCACAACCAAACACTACTGAAATATTCCAACTCTTGCATTTCAACGAATGAAATTCAAAATGAACTTTGAAAAATCCAGAAAATGTAACTGTGACAAGGTAAACCACAACCAAAGACTACTGAAATAGTCCAACTCCTGCAATTCAACGAAAGAAATTCGAAATGAACTTTGAAAAATCATGAAAATGTAACTGTGACACGGTAAACCACAACCAAACACTACTGAAATATTCCAACTCTTGCATTTCAACGAAGGAAATTCAAAATGAATTTGAAAAATCAAGAAAATGTATCTGTGACACGGTAAACGACAATCAAACACTACTGAAATATTCCAACTCTTGCATTTCAATGAAAGAAATTCAAAATGAATTTGAAAAATCAAGAAAATGTAACTGTGACATGGTAAACGACAACCAAACACTAGTGAAATATTCCAACTCTTGCATTTCAATGAAAGAAATTCAAAATGAACTTTGAAAAATCAAGAAAATGTAACTGGGATAAGGTAAACCACAGCCAAACACTACTGAAATATTCCAACTCATACATTTCAAGGAAAGAAATTCAGATGAACTTTGAAAAATCAAGAAAATGTAACTGTGACAAGGTAAACCACTACCAAACACTAGTGAAATATTCCAACGCTTGCATTTCAACAAAAGAAATTCAAAATGAACTTTGAACCACTACCAAACACTACTTAAATATTCCAACTCTTGCATTTCAACGAAAGAAATTCAAAATGAACTTTGAAAAATAAAGAAAATGTAACTGTGACAAGGTAAACCACAACGAAACTCAACTGAAATATTCCAACTCTTGCATTTCAAAGAAAGAAATTCAAAATGAACTTTGAAAAATTAAGATAATGTAACAATGACAAGGTAAACCACAACCAAACACTACTGAAATATTCCGACTCTTGCATTTCAACGAAAGAATTGCAGAATGAACTTTCAAAAATCAAGAAAATGTAACTGAGACAATGTAAAACACAACCAAACACAACTGAAATAATACAACTCTTGCATTTCAATGTAAGAAAAACTAAATGAACAATTAATTAACAAGACAAAGTAAACGTGACAAGGTAAACCACAACCAAACACTACTGAAATATTCCAACTCTTGCATTTCAACGAAAGAAATTCGAAATGAACTTTGAAAAATCAAGAAACTGTAACTGTGACATGTTAAACAACAAAAACACACTGATTAAATATAACAACTAGTTAATTTAAACTAAGTAAATTAAAAATGAAATTTTAAAAAACAAGAAAATGTAACTGTTACAAGGTAAACCACAACCAAACACTACTGAAATATTCCAACTCTTGCATTTCAACGAAAGAAATTCAAAATGAACTTTGAAAAATCAAGAAAATGTAACTGTGACAAGGTAAACCACAACGAAACACAACTGAAATATTCCAACTCTTGGATTTCAACGAAAGAAATTCAAAATGAACTTTGAAAAATCAAGAGAATGTAACTGTGACAAGTTAAACCACACCCAACCACTACTGACATATTCCAACTATTGAATTTCAAATAAATAAATTCAAAATTAAAAATTACAAATAAATTAAATGAAACTGTTAAACGTTAAACAAAATAGAACAAAAACTTAAATATTAAAAATCTATAATTTCAACTAAATAAATTAAAAATGAAATTTCAAAAATTAAGAAAATGTAAATTTGACAAGGTAAACCCCAACGAAACACTACTGAAATATTCCAACTCTAGAATTTCAACGAAAGAAATTAAAAATGAACTTTGAAATATTCAGGGACTGTAAATGTGACATGGTAAACTACAACAACACACTGCTGAAATATTCCAACTCATGCATTTCAACGAAAGAAATTCAAAATGAACTTTGAAAAATCAAGAAAATGTAACTGTGACAAGGTAAACCACAACCAAACACTACTGAAATATTCCAACTCTTGCATTTCAATGAAAGAAATTAAAAATGAAATTTGAAAAATAAAGAAGATGTAACTGTGACAAGGTAAACCACAACCAAACACTACTGAAATATTCCAACTCTTGCATTTCAAAGAAAGAAATTCAAAATGAACTTTGAAAAATCAAGAAAATGTAACTGTGACAATGTAAACCACAACCAAACACTACTGAAATATTCCAACTCTTGCATTTTAACGAAAGAAATTCGAAATGAACTTTGAAAAATCAAGAAAATGTAACTGTGACAAGGTAAACCACAACCAAACACTACTGAAATATTCCAACTCTTGCATTTCAACGAAGGAAATTCAAAATGAACTTTGAAAAATCCAGAAAATGTAACTGTGACAAGGTAAACCACAACCAAACACTACTGAAATATTCCAACTCTTGCAATTCAACGAAAGAAATTCGAAATGAACTTTGAAAAATCAAGAAAATGTAACTGTGACACGGTAAACCACAACCAATTACTACTGAAATATTCCAACTCTTGCATTTCAACGAAGGAAATTCAAAATGAACTTTGAAAAATCAAGAGAATGTAAGTGTGACAAGTTAAACCACAACCAAACACTACTGAAATATTCCAACTCTTGCATTTCAACGAAATAAATTCAAAATTAACTTTGAAAAATCAAGAAAATTTAACTGTTACAAGGTATACCAAAAAAAAACTCTACTGAAATATTCCAACTCTTGCATTTCAATGAAAGAAATTCAAAATGAACTTTGAAAAATCATGAAAATGTAACTGTGACAACGTATACCACAAACATACACTACTGAAATATACCAACTCTTGAATTTCAACTAAAGAAATTCAAAATGAACTTTGAAAAATCATGAAAATGTAACTGTGACAGGGTAAACTACAACAGCACACTACTGAAATTTTCCAACTCTTGCATTTCAACTAAAGAAATTCAAATGAACTTTGAAAAATCAAGAAAATGTAACTGTGACAAGGTAAACCACAACCAAACACTACTGAAATATTCCAACTATTGCTTTTCAACGAATTAAATTCAAAATGAACTTTAAAAAATTAAGAAAATGTAACTGTGACAAGGTAAACCACAACGATACACTACTGAAATATTCCAACTCTAGAATTTCAACAAAAGAAATTCAAAATGAACTTTAAAAAATCAAGAAAATGTAACTGTGACAAGGTAAACTACAACAATACACTACTGAAATATTCAAACTCTTGCATTTCAACAAAGAAATTCAAAATGAACGTTGAAAAATCAAGAAAATGTAACAGTGACAAGGTAAACCACAACCAAACACTAGTGAAATATTCCAACTCTTGCATTTCAAAGAAAGATATTCAAAATGTACTTTGAAAAATCAAGAAAATGTAACTGTGATAAGGTAAACCAAACACTACTAAAATATTCCAACTCTTGCATTTCAATGAAAGAAATTCAAAATGAACTTTGAAAAATCAAGAAAATGTAACTGTGACAAGGTAAACCACAACCAAACACTACTGAAATATTCAAACTCTTTCATTTCAACGAAAGAAATTCAAAATGAACTTTGAAAAATCAAGAAAATGTAACTGTGACAAGGTAAACCACAACCAAACACTACTTAAACATTCCAACTCTTGCATTTCAACGACAGAAATTCAAAATGAACTTTGAAAAATCAAAAAAATGTAACTGTGTCAAGGTAAACCACAACCAAACACTACTGAAATATTCCAACTCTTGCATTTAAACGAAAGAAATTCAAAATGAACTTTGAAAAATCAAGAAAATGTAACTGTGACAAGGTAAACCACAATCATACACTATTGAAACAATCCGACTCTAGCATTTCAACGAAGGAAATTCAAAATGAACTTTGAAAAATCAGACCTTTGGAGGGGGGAGGGGCCGGGGGAGGGGGTCGTTCTGTGTCTCAATGCACAAAAAAAGTATAAGAAATGGGGGAGGGAAGGGGAGGGGAGGAGGGGAGGAGGAGGAGGAGGAGGAGGAGGAGGAGGAGGAGGAGGAGGAGGAGGGGAGGGGGAGGGGAGGAGGAGGGAGGAGATGGAGGGAGAGGGGCTCCTTTGGGGGGGTCAAGGGGGGAGGGGCCCTTTGGGCCCCGGGGGGGGGGGTCTGGGGGAACCTTGAGGGCCGGTGGCCCTTTGGGAGCCCAGTGGACCTTTGAGGACCGGTGGCTTCCTTCGGGGTTGGGGTAGAGGGATCGGAACCTTTGGGATTGGGGTAGAGGACCTCACAACACTGTTCAAATGAAACTTGTGTATTATAACGACCACACTCAAAACCTCTTCCAAAATCTCTTCAAAAATCATCTTTTAAAATGTCTCTAGCTGTTTCGCCAAAATAATTCCATAACCTGTCTAAAACAGTTTCGCCCAAATAATCCCTAAACGTAATTCAGCGTGTTCCTTTTGTTTTTGGCATCTCTGCGCTAATGCATTTCAAATTAATAAGAAACCTGATTCCCGCGCTAAAACAATTCATCGCTAAGATGTTTCTTGGAGAATTGTTTCCATGGCGTTTGGTTATTAATATCTTTTGGAGTTCGACCAAAAGAGTTGTTTCCGAGGCAAAGACATTAATGACTTGGATCTATTCATGGAGCAGTACCTGTCAGACATTACTAAACTTTGCCCGGAAACAATTTGATTAATGACTGACAGCAAAGTGAGAAAAATACTGTTTTTCCATTCTCACTGACAAAAACCATGAAACATACATAAATTGCTGTTGACATCCATGAAAGTGAGAAAGTTCCTGTTTTTTCATTCTCACTGACAAAAACCATAAAACAGACAAAATTCCTGTTTTTCCAAGTGAGAAAATTCCTGTTTTTTCATTCTCAGTGAGAAAACCATAAACCACGTGGTGGGTACCGGAGTAAAACCCCCCTCTCTACTTTAATATTGAGCCGGGTCGCTCCTTACTTACAGTTCGTTACTATGAGCTGATTGATTATCCATTAAAATCCATCAGAGTAATTGAAATATTGATTGTTTTTCTGCGCTACCAAAATTATTTTATTCATAAAACTCTACAGTTTCATGAAATGTAATTAAACAAATAGAAAAGCTTTTTTAACTAAAGTAAATATTAAATTTAAAACTTAAACAAACATTAATTTATCTGTATATAAGGGGGACTGTCCTCTTCTCAACAGCTTGCTCATTATACAAAAATTTTTTAGTGCTTTGAAAAGTCAGTAGAGGTGACCCTAAAGCCCCCACCCCTCACCCCTGCTGCCACCTACAACTTTTTTTAACACCATATATTGGCACGAGAACCACGTGGTTTATGGTTTTTGTCAGTGAGAATTTGAAAAACAGGAATTTTGTCACATTTTTGTATGTTTTTATGGATGGTTATGTGTGTTGGTCGATTTATTTTATGTTTTTCATTGTTGTTTAATGGTTTTTGTCAGTGAGAATTTGAAAAACAGGAACTTTGTCACATTTATGGATGTCAACAGCAATTCATGTCTGTTATATGGTTTTCTCACTGAGAATGAAAAAACAGGAATTTTATCACTTGGATTTACATAATCGCTAGGGGAAATTATTGATTCACGAAGGGGGAATTAAGAAAAAAACATGGCTTCATTGTTGTTTGGTTATCCTAACCTGAGAACTTGATTTAAATAATCGCTAGGGGGAATTATTGATTCACGAATGGGGGAATTAAGAAACATTAAGGTTTCTTTAATCTTTAGGCCTGAGGGATTTATTTATTATTGTTGTTTTGGACAAGTGCATGCTAGGGGTGAATGTCAAGGTGTCCAGGAACAGGAAACAGTTAGATCACATGTTTCCTTCTCAGCCAATCATCGAGTCGGATACATCCTCCTTCTCAGCCAATCAGAGACCTGCTTACATATGATTTTCCCCGTTACATAACAATTCACCCTTGAGATTTTGTATATAACGGACATGCAACGTGATTCAATTATCAGAAAGTTGCAGAACACAATGGATAGAACACATGAAATTATTGATGAACTTGAAGCCTTGGCAGCCACAATTAGCACTGTCAGTTATGTTTTCATTTTTTTTTTTAAAAATAAATTTTTTTTCGGTGGTTACCCTCTAATATTTTGGGGTAAACCCCCCCCCCCCCCCCTATACAAACGCTCCTATCTGATATTAATACTCTATAAAAAGTGTAAAATACGCTCTTTTTTCGTTATGTAAACCCCCTCCTTCCTTCCCCCTCTGTTTACGACCATAATTCTGTGTTCAATAAATTCCGTATCTTATCTAAAAGCAGCTGTCAACTTTCTGTCATTCCCTTACTATACTGTTTTCACCGTTATGTCCTTGACTTACATATTTCTCGCGATGATTTATTAATCTGATAATTACTGACACCCCTTTTAAAGTTTAACATGCTTTGCTAAATCAATATTAATTTTTTTAGAAAAAGCTTCCGCTGAAAAAAATGATACTTTTCCAAGTTAAATTAAAAGCAGTTTCGCGTGAAAAGAGAATGTCAAGTCTAACACCTCCATTGTAAGGTGAAAACAAACTGTTTCTTCGCGTGAAAAGTAATGGGGATTGGGTTTTTAATAAAAATATAATGGGATAGTGTAGTCGTAAATTTACGATATTTATGCCAAGTTATGTCGGTGGGGGGGATGTTACATTGGTAAAGGTCTTTTCTCATTTTTTTTTGCCGTGGGGTTTGTGTCATCGGGGTGTTTTTTTTTTCTTGAGGTTCGTTTAATAAAAGCTCTAGTAAATTGTTATTGACAGTTAAAAAATATAATTAATACTTTAAATGCGTTAAACAAGGCATGCTCAATACAAATTAAAACCAGAAAAGAACAGAAACGTCTAAAAATAAGAAACTAGGCTGACTTATATAGGCCGGCTTTTGAATGGTTCAGTGAGCCGTAATTCTCAGATTCAAAAAAAGGATGCAATTAGTATATTTCACGAAATTTTTTACGTTGTGCTTTCTTAGTGATAAACTAAACAAAATTATATGGATGATGATACTAACTTTTTATTCTGTGAAAAAGGGGCAAATTATTTAGATACTAATTTTTTCTCTTCTTTTTAAGGCAAATTGTGAAGAATGCGTGCACCCTCCCTCAAAGAAAGTGAGGGTTAATAATGCGGGCCATGCGAAGGCTACTGTCCGGCAATATGGTAGTTGGTCGAAGCCTCCAAAACAAGTGCAATCATCTGTACAAGAATCCAACGCAGCCGGCCAGTCCACCGTCCATCATACAGTGCCTGGGCTTTCAAGAGCTGCCCCACTTATGCAAGGTCGGGAAGTGGTCCTCCAGCATGCACTACATGCTCCTTCGGATGCCCAAGTGCAGCCGGGATATGCAAATATAAGTATTTTTTCCCACCTTTCTATTTCTTCCAATTTTAATCCTTTTCAATCCCAATATAAACTTATCTCTGTGAGATATTAACCCTCACCCCAACCAATGTTTTAAATTTATCTCCCTCGTATATATCTAAATATAATTTTTTTACAATTAAACCCATAGTGTCTCTGCCCCCCCTCCCTCGGAGATATCTAAATGTGAATTTTTGCAAAGAAACCTCTCTTTTCTAATCATTGCTATCGCTCCAAATTATCCTAAGCGAATATTTATAGGTAATTTCTATTAATAATCACTGCCTTTGAAACTCAAAATTCTATTTTTTCTAATCTTTGCTATTTTCTTTGTTGCTATCTCTTCACTGTTCTCTCATAAGCGAATATTTTTCATGTGTAATTTCAATTAATGCTCACCATTTGAAACTCAAAATCCCCTATTTTTCACAATTGATTATAACATAGTTTAAAGAGAAGGAACTGAGTGAGATTATTCACATATATCTGTTTGTCACATATGGACCCCATAATTTGCGCAAGGATATTTTAAAATAACTTTCAATCTTACAAACCCTTGCCAATATTTTAGTGATGTGGAAACATTGTTGAATAAGAATTAACGGTTCTCGAATTTAATTGTACTGTTTCCCAGAGAATACGCTTGGAAACAGAGCAGACACGAGATTAAAATAATCTAGGCTCATGTGGAGTAATAGACAACCTGTATGGGAAGTAGGCAAAACGACTTCTGCCGCCTAACAATACGGTTTTTTGGGGCTGTAGGTAAACAACTGGGAGCCGTGATGTCCGGAATGCGTCGATGGGTCCGGGGGAGTGTTGTGGGGGCAAGGTTAGGGAGAGCGCCGGGGGGGATGCGCCATGGGTCAGGTAAGAGTCACAGGGATGCGCCACGAGTCAGAGAAGAGCCACCGGGATGCGCCACGGGTCAGGGAAGCGCCACGGGTTATGGAAGCTCCACAGGATGCACCCGGGGTCCGGAAAGCGCCACAGAGAGGCACCACGGACCCCGATACCTAACACGGGAAGCGCTGGGGGGCGCACCGAAAAAAAAAAAAAAAAAAAAACAAAAAATAAAAATGAAAAAATTTAAAAAAAACGATACACGTTTTGCCGTCCATTTAATATCGTATATTATCTTAAGTTTAATTAACCAAATTTTTTTAAGCCATAATTGTAAAAAATTATAAATAAGTAGGGGATGATTTGAACACTTTGAAAATAATCAATTTTTCATATATAGATTGTCCTGGTTCCATACTCACCATCTCCCCCCTGTTCATCAGTTGGAGAAGGAGAAGAAGATGCACATGTGGAGCGCCCCAACAATTCACTATGTGACGATTTACATCCAATTCATTTTAATATTGATGAATTTTTCGCTGATTTTTAAACTAATTTATATAGTAGCACAGATGAAATGGGATACTTACCATTGATAAGACAAAACAACATAAAATTTTTATCGTATTTTCCCTTGGAAGTAACAGGTAACCCTCCAACCTCCGATCACCTCACGACTCCACTTCGAACAACTGAAGTGGAGCATTCGCCAGATATTGTTGAACAGCTTGGAGGAGGGGGTACAACTCTCCCGGACTTTCAGCTGTCCAACAGAATTTTAAATAATATAGTTGTTTTCACTGCAACGTTTGGTGACCCTTTTAATTCGCTTTTGTGTGGTAATTTTGTTTTTGACCCTATAGAAATTGTACACAACTTTGTAGACAAAATTCAGGCACTTCTGGAGAACCAGATTCAATTTTGGGGAGGTAGGGATTCCATTAAGGTGTCCATTGTTTTAAAAGTGTTTCATTTGAATGATGGGAAAAGTGAGGTTTACTATCATTTTATATAGTCAGAGATGAATGTGGTTTATTCAAATTTATAAAATTTTGAGGGAACTTTCTTAGATTGGGTCGAACAAATTATAACACCTCTTGAGAACTTTAACTAAAATGGTAGTGAGTCATTAGTTTTATTTATTAAAAATTTAATTGTACACATATGTAAATTTAAGAAATAGTTTATTTTAAGAGGGGGGACTAGGTCTGTTAGGGATACAGTTTTAAATTATAATCCTGATCTAGAGGTTGTCGTGGTGTCCAGAAGATCCGTTTTGAAACAGAACATATGTGTTTCAGATATGCTTTCATCATATCAGCATTTGAGCCTCTAACTCAGGATGCTACCAAGACGAATTTAGACATTTGGGCTGTACATGGGAAGGACGGGTCCGTTTTCCCCATTGTAGATTTTTCTTGCTTAGAAGGGAAATACCCAGTAACGCTTCGATCTATTGATATTTTTGAAAGGGCTGATGCCCATTTAAATATTGGCGTTACTGTGGTACAATACGAAACAGAATTTAAAGATGGGGTTCGTTCAAAAAAGAAGGGGGTGGTATTCCCAGTAAGGGGCCCGTCAGTTGATTTGGTTAAACACTGGGTTTGGTTGCTTTACACACCGCCTAGTCAACCAAATACAATCGGTCATTTTAATCCGATCACTGACTTGAGTAGAGTTCTGGGGGGTGGTAGGGATCTAGGGGTACGTTTCTACTGTCCAACGTGCTTGTCACAATTCCGTAGTGATATAAAACTACGGAGTCATATGAGGCATTGGAGCCAGTACTGCTACCAGACTGTGGAAACGGTTTCAGGGGATAGGTCCATTTTACGTTTCAAAAATTTCCAGAATACCCTTCTCCAATGCAACAAAGTATCTATAGACTGTGAGGCTAAATTGGTGGAAGTGAACGACCCACAATATCCAAACCGTATCAAAGAACATCAGGCTATTGCAGTGTCTTACGCCCACGCGCAAAGAGACAGTTCTAACACCATGCGGTTGTTAGAAATAGTTGAAACATTGGATGAGCGGGAGTGCATGGACAAGGCGCTGACTAAACTGATTCGCACGGCTATTGGTACTAGTTCTCGTTTGAGAAATACGTATTATCCAATGGTGTTGTCTGCAGAGGATCGTCTCGCGATTAAAAATCAAACAAGAGGTTGGGTATGTAATGGGGAGTTTGCCGTGGGGGATAAGGGGACAAACGGCAAACGAGGGGGGAGGGGGAAAGTCAGAGATCATGACCAGTTGTGTCAGGAAAGATCCTCGGGGGGTCGTAATTTTAGGGGAGGTGCTCATCAATCGCGTAATTTAAATGTTAGCAAACAGTTTTTTATCCCTTTTTTTATTAAAAATTATAATTATTATATAAAATTTATTTTAACTGCACTGTATCTGATTCATATTGATGGAGGGTGAGTAGATTGTCCGTGGGTGAATAATTCATTTATCTACAACATAATTCCCAAATAAGCCGAGAAGTTATTGCTTCTCGAACTGAAATGGCAAGCAGTGGATAATGAGCGTATGTGCTGGAATAAAATCAGGTTTATAGATTCCTTTAGTTTTTTTCCCAAGGCATTGAGTCAATTGATTCAAGTGCAAAAAAGCGACAATTTTGATAGCTTTCCCTTGCTTAAACAGCACTTTCCAGACAGTGAAATGTATGATCTGTTGACCTGCAAAGGTATATACGCATACGACTATTACTGTTCTGGCGCTCGCTTAAGTGAGGAGAAACTACCTCCAATTGAAGCTTTTCACAATTCACTAACCAACAGTGAATGCAGAGCCGAGGAGTATGAGTTTGCCAAGAAGGTGTGGTCCAAGGGGGATTGTAAAAATGGGTGGGATTATTGTAGACTGTACTTGGCCAGTGACGTTCTAACTCTGTTTGATATAGTCTGTAAGAACACATACCAAATCTATTCAGAGTTTGGGTTAGATATAGGTTACTATTTTTCAACACCACATTTAGTGATGGATTTAATTTTAAAAATTAGCAGGGAGGAAATAGGCCTAATCACTGATATAGATCAACACATTTTATTAGAGCTTTCAATGCGGGGTGGGTACGTTTTTCATGGGGACCACGTCTTATCAACCGATCCAAATGGACAAAGCTCCGGGGTAAAGTCAAATGCAGTGTTCTCGGACGTGAATTAGTTATATCCCTCAGCAATGTCACACTACTCTTTGCCATGTGGGAACTATCGATGGCTTGAGAATCCTTGTGAGTTCCCCGACATTACCATCGTCGAGGACAATGGGCCACAAGGATGGTTCTTTGAAGTTGACGGTCACATTCCGCTGGCGCTTCACGACTCAGTCAAAGATTTTGTCTTTCCCTGTATCACTCGGCCGGTGAGCAGGGACTCTCTGAGCCCCTACAATCGTTCATTGGTTGAGGATATGGGGATGCACTGGACTCCCTCTAAACAGAAACTGATTGCTGATTTGGACCCTAAAGAGAATATCGTTGTTCACCATGTGCTTTTGCATTGGATGGTGAGCAACGGTTTCAAAATCACTAAAATACATAGGGTCCTGCAGTTCAATCAGAAACCCTACTTGAAAACGTTTATCGACACTTTTGTCGATAAACGCTCTAGGGCAAATTCAAAGGTGGAGAAGGAAATGTATAAGCTCATCCTAAATTCAGCGTTTGGCAAAATGTGTGAAAGCGTCCGTATTAGATCTCGCTGTGACGTCGTGACTGACCCTCTAGAGTGTGCACGAATTATTGCTGACCCTAATTTTACATCATTCACGAGTATAGAGACCGGCAAGGTTCTTCTACACAGGAAAAAGAGAAATGTAGTACTGAACAAGAATATTGCAGGTGGCAGTTCAGTACTGGAAATTTAAAAAAACCTCATGTTGTCTTTCTTTTACAATGTGAGCAAGGTGCACTGGTAACGGGTGGGGGAGGTTCAAGTTTACTATGAGGATACAGATTCTCTAATTTTAAAGGTAAATGGGACTGAAGTGGATTTATTGTGTGATCTAGAACAGGGGGTGCATGTCAGCACGCGAATGGATTTCACCAACTTGAATCCCACTCTCTACCCTGAGTTGGTGAAAGGTCAAGCCCCCATCAAATACCAAAATTAAAATCAGAGACGGGGAGTGATGTGATCTTCCGATGGGTGTACCCGGGTCCCAAAGTTTATTGCGTTGAAACTCATGGTGGGGATGAAAAGGAGGCGTGTAAAGGGGTGCCTACACATTTTGTAAAGAGCAATTTCAATATGAGCGTGTACAGAGACTGTGTAGAAAGTAGCCTAGTGCCAAGAGCACAAGTGCTTGCAATTCGCTCTCTACAGTATAGAAATTATACTGTGAGAGTGGAAAAGAATGCAATGTCGTGTATATCTGACAAAGTTTATGTGCTCGAGAATGGTGTTAGTGTTCTGCCCCACGGTCACTATCGTATTTCAGACCGGGTTGAATGCGTTGCCTATCGCAAACAACTTGGTCTGGATAAAGGAGCCTAACCTGAACTAACCACTCAACCTTTACATAAATTAACTAACCTGACAATCTAACCCAATCTAACCAACTAATCTAACCCAAGCACTAACCACCACCACCACTAACCCGTAGCAGTGACGACAACTATTGTTTTTCCATCGCGCCCCCCCGGGGGGGGGGGTCCCGTCCCCCGGCCCCCCAGGGGGGGGGGGGCCCGCCCGCAGCCGGCTGGCCGACGGCCCCGCGGTTCCCGGGGGGGGGGGACCCACACCTTTAAATTCATAATGTTCAACTGTGCTGCTGCTACTAGTTCCCTGAGTGTCTCTGTTTTCAAGTGTGTTTTCTGTGTTTTTTTTGTTGTTGTCGTTGCATAGAAAAGTCAACTGCAATGTGGTGGAGAAGCCTTCAGTTGTTTAGTTCAACTATTTTGTGTTGTTACAATAATTTGTAGGCTCATAGGCGATAAGTCAGTCAAGCAGTTTGCAATTCTTGAGTGGGTCCGAATTCAATTTTTATGTTTTATTAGTTGAGGGTGGACTACAATTCAAAGAAGAAAAGAGCAAGAAAAGCTAAGATTGTATTTTTGCGCCACTATGTTAATAGATGTTACTATGTTAACCAGTCACTGGGCCAGTGACTGCTTAACTTTATGCATCTTGACATCGATTTCCGCGACTGGAGCTCTTGAAGCCCAGTGACTGAAAAACTCACTGGTGACATTACACAACGACTCAGCAACGCAAAAACGTCCACTGAGCTCACTGGTGTCCCACAAGAATATCTAGAGACCTCTTCAGTGACTGGGCCAGTGACGTAAAAATGCGCTCTAACATTTCCGTTCATATTTTTCATATTTTTTCTTTGAACTCTTGGCAATGGACAAATGAATATTCATACATAACCATCATTCTGAAAAAAATTTATACCAAAACTTCCATTATCTTTAATCCTACGCAATCATTAGCAAAATCACAATCTAATTTCAATTTTTATCTTACTTAAATTTATGTTACATCATTACATAAATTGAATTTGGACGCACTTCCTAATTTTAGTGATTTTATTCCCAATAATATTTGATTGTAAATGTGCTTTCACGCTGATACACTAAATGCTCGTTTTTTATTATAAAGGTTCTTTCATATTGACACTTAAAATGCTAGTTGACTGTTCCTATGCACTAGTCCCTGGAGACATCGTAAAGAAAAATTTACTGGGAGTGGCGAGAGTTCTCGTGAAACTTATTCTATTCAGGTTGTGATAAATAGATTAGATGATATAGCTGTCTTATTGTTTTTTCACTAGTTTTTGCCAAATAAATTATTTGGAAGAGTTAGAGTCTGAGCCACTATTGGTTTTGTTTATCATAGGGTCATCAATAGCTACTATCTATGTTCGTGGCATTCTCTACAGCATTTTCGGAGAAAAGAAAAGTGTTAAGCACCTGAATGGACTTTAATAATCCAGATAATCTATTTTTTGGAAAAACTGGATGAAAAACTTTAAATGTAGACGAGTATTGCAGTCCCTTTTTTCCGTTTTCTCAAAAGAAAGAAACTGAAGGTTTTTCCTCTTTTGTTTTTCCGTTCCTTTTTCACGATAAGAATAAAGGCAGCTCAGAAGAAAAAGAGAAGAAAGTACTCTGTGGGACAAGTTCCCATTTTATACAGTAAGCACCATTTGTGTTTTAGCGGGTTTTTAGGAGGGGGCTGGAAAGTTGACAAGAGTGGAAGTGCTGCGTAAAGCCAGAAATCAGCACCGACTAAGTAAAATCAAAATTTCTTTTTTATAGTTGATAGATGGGAACCACGCGGGGATGATCCAAAGCGGATTGGCAAATATTTTCAATATAAAAAGTTTGTTGGTATGAGTGCGAGCGACGCGAAGCGTCGCGAGCGGCAAATTTTTGGAAAATGACACTTTTTATACAAAATTGACACTATTTTGCCACCCAAAGTGGCACCAAAAAAACCGGCCGAGTGGCAACCCTGCTTTGTGTCCCTAGGTCCAAACCATTATATTATCCGTGTGTTTTGTCAGTGATTAGGTTTAAGTTATCTTTGTTTCTTTGTCTTTTTTTGATTTTTTTCCTTTTTAGTGCACTTTACTCCGCTTGTTTTGTATAAAAGTGGGTTATAAATAAATTATTTTAATTATTATAAGGCCTCTCAGCAGTATCCCAAGAACGACTGAGGGTATTATGTTCAAATTTTCAGGGACTACTTCTATTACTACTTCTGCTCTTAAAATTTAACTAAATCAAAAGAGTGTAAGTGTATTAAAGCTGTCAAAGAGCATAGATAGATTTTTTTGCGAATGGTATCAAGTTTTATTCTTCAGGCCAACTAGGAGAGGTATAAAACTAAATTAAACACTACTATCTATGTCCAGATTTTAAAAGGATATATGTTGTTAAAAATTGTTGAGGAATTTTCTCCAGCATACAAACAGCAGGTCAAACTATAAATTCTTAAAGAAAAACTGAAAAAGTTTAAACCATTATTTTCTTTTTCTCTGAAAAGACTATGTCAATATAAAACGAACATAAATTAATTAAAAGAACTTCTTCCATAAAACAAGTTTCAAAAAAAGTAAAGAACTCCATTAAACCAAAAATGAGCTAAAATAAAATCAAACAATCTATCAAGCGTAAAACTACCAAAAATCAGCATCAATAAATAAATAAAAGCCCAAAACGAAAATAAATCACATAACATAACCGAGTCAAACTCTAAACTAGCAGAAATTAACGTGAGTAGGGCTCAAAACCCCTATGCCTTCCCAAGGCCGGAACATAATTTTTACTTTACTGAATTTTTTTTTTAATGTTTTCCCTTTTATAACTTTGATAAGTCAAATATTATTAACATATTTGACTTAATATAAAAATACATAAATCTTAAATGTGAATTTTTAATGTTTTAAGTATGTTTATGTCATTCTAAGACATGTAAAAAAAGTTAAAATAAAATTATCATGTTAAAAAAAATTAAAAACTTCAAAAAAATAAACTTCAAAAAAGTATAAGAAATGGGGGGATGTGCCCAAAAAGTCATAGGGAGGGGATCCCTTGGAGTTTGGGGATAGGGGACCCTTGGAGGTTGACTTTATTAGAAAATCAAATATTATTAAAAAAAAACAGATGTATTTTAAACATGGACGTTCTTATTTCTGAAAACTAAAACCCAACTTGGTTAAAAAAAATCAAATATTATTAATAAAATCACATTTATTTTAAACGTGGGCGTTCTTATTTCCGAAAACTAAAACCCAACTTTATTAAAATGATTAAATGTTATTAATAATAACATTTGTATTTTAAACGTGTATTTTCGTATTTCTTGAAACTAAAACCCAACTTTATTAAAAAAATCAAATGTTATTAATAAAATCACATGTATTTTAAACTGGGATACTCATATTTCTGAAAACTAAAACCCAACTTTATTTAAAAAAATATGCAAAAATGTACCCAATGAGGACTTATTACATCCCCCACCCTCAAAAAATTATTAAAGTTAATCATGGGTTTCATACAATATACACCTATGAACGACTATGATACCTAGCTCAGAAAAGTGCGAAATAGTAAACCAAGCATCCCAAATCATACGTTTCAGACAACATACATCTACGAAAGGCTAGGAAATCTAGCTCAGGAAAGTCCAAAATAGCAAACTAGACATCCCAAATTATAAGTTTCATGCAATACACAACTACGAAAGGTTAAGAAACATAGCCAAGATAAGCCTAAATTATTAAACCAAACATTCCAAATCATAGATTTCAAACAACACACACCTACCACAGCATAATAAACCTAGGTCAGAAAAGTGCGAAATAGTAAACCAAGCACCCCAAATCATTAGTTTCAGACAACACAAATCTACAAACGTTAAGAAATCTAGATTAAATGTGAATTTTTTATACTTTAGGTATGTTTTATGTCATTCTAAAACATGTAAAAAAAAGTTGAAATAAAATTATGATGTTAAAAATATTTATATAAAAGGCTTAAATGTGAATTTATTATGCTTTACGTATGTTTTATGTCATTCTAAGACATGTAAAAATAAGTTGAAATAAAATTATCATGTTAAAAAAAACAAAAAAGGTCAAAAAATAAACTAAAAAAAGTATAAAATGGGGGAATGGGGACCAAAAGTTGGAGGGAGGGGACTCCTTGGATCTTGGGGAGAGGGGACCCTTGGAGGTTGAGGTCCCGACTTTATTAGAAAATCAAATATTATTAATAAAACCAGACGTATTTTAAACTGTGATGTTCATATTTCTGAAAACTAAAACCCAACTTTATTTAAAAAAAATGAAAAAATGTACCCAATTATTTAAAAAAATCAAATATTATTAATAAAATCAGATGTATTTCTAACGTTGATGCTCTTATTTCTAAAAACTAAAACCAAACTTTATTAAAAAATAAAGTATTATTATTAAAATCAAATGTATTTTAAACGTGCATGTTCTAATTTCTGAAAACTAAAACCCAACTTTATTTAAAAAAAAAATCAAATATTATTAATAAAGCGCATGTATTTTAGACGTGGATGTTCTTATTTCTAAAAACTAAAACTCAACTTTATTAAAAAATCAAATATTATTAATAGAATCGCATGTATTTTAAACGTGGGTGTTCTTATTTCTTGAAAATAAAACCCAACTTTATTAAAATATCATTTTTTATTAATAAAAACAAATGTATTTTAAACGTGGATGTTCGTATTTCTTGAAACTAAAACCCAACTTTATTTTTTTAAAAATGCAAAAATGTACCCAATGAGGCCTTGGATCATCCCCCACCTCCCCCCAAAAAATATTAAATTAATCATGGGTTTCATACAACATACACCTATGAAAGGCTATGAAACCTAGCTCAGAAAAGTGCGAAATAATAAACCAAGCATCCGAAATCATAGGGTTCATACAACACACACCTACAAAAGGTTAGGAAATCTAGCTAAGAAAAGTCCAAAATAGCACTCTAGACGTCCCATATCATAAGTTTCATGCAGCACAACCTACGAAAGGTTAAAAAACCTAGCTAAGATAAGTCTAAATTATTAAACCAAACATTCCAAATCATAGATTTCAGACAACATACACCTACGACAGCCTAATAAACCTAGGTCAGAAAAGTGCGAAATAGTAAACCAAGCACCTAAATCATAGGTTTCAGACAACACACGTCTACATACGTTAAGAAATCTAGCTTAAATGTGATTTTTTTATGCTTTAAGTATGTTTATGTCATTCTAATACATGTAAAAAATTGAAATAAAATTATCATGTTAAAAAAATTAAAAAAAGTTCAAAAAATAAACTTAAAAAAGTATAAAAAAATGGGGAAATGGGCCCAAAAATTTGGAGGAAAAGGGCCCCTTGGAGGTTGGGGAAAGGGTACCCTTGGAGGTTGGGGAAAGGGTACCCTTGGAGGTTGAGGTCCTTGGTGGCTAGGGAGAGGGGTCCCTTGGAGGTTGAGGTCCTTGATGGTTAGGGTCATTGGGGCTTACGGTCCTTAATGGTTCATACCCTTAATCGTCTCCCTAGTTCATTTCTAAGGATTGTTCTGAATTTCTTTATTACTATTCTTTTCTTGGCATCGAATACTTTATTAGTATCAACTTTTTAGTATACTAGAATGCTAAAGCATATTTTATATTGACAACACTGCTTGATTTTTCTTCTGGGAAAATTACAAAATTCCACATTTTTACAGATATGAGCTTGAAGCCTCTACAGTAGAGTTCTTTGTTACGCTGAATCTGATGGTATGATTTTCATCAAAATTATATGACTTCAAGGGGCTCTACCCTCTTTTTGAAAATCAGACAAATTTTCTCAGGCTCTTTGCTTTTGACGTGTAATACTAAACTGAATGAATCTTACATATTTGGAATCTGCATAATAAGCCAATTCTTTTTATATATTTATTGGTATTAAAATTCCATTTATTAGAGTTTTGGTTAATATTGAGCCGGGTCGCTCCTTACTTACAGTTCGTTACTATGAGCTGATTGATTATCCATTAAAATCCATCAGAGTAATTGAAATATTGATTGTTTTTCTGCGCTACCAAAATTATTTTATTCATAAAACTCTACAGTTTCATGAAATGTAATTAAACAAATAGAAAAGCTTTTTTAACTAAAGTAAATATTAAATTTAAAACTTAAACAAACATTAATTTATCTGTATATAAGGGGGACTGTCCTCTTCTCAACAGCTTGCTCATTATACAAAAATTTTTTAGTGCTTTGAAAAGTCTTTTTTTCAATTACAATTTTTCTTTAAAAAAACTTTGAAAAAAGCCAAACTTCACAGTAAAGATTAAGGAGCTAAGGAGCAGACAGTCCCTTCATACAAAGAATAATCATACAAATAGGTTTCAAATCTGTTTCTTGCTTTCAGTATAAAGCTCTTTTTTATTTAATTTCTGATTGCTATCCAAATCATACCCAGGCCTAACCAAGATATAAGTTGAGGTATCGGCCCCTTATATCCCTGGTTAATTGCTTTTAAAATGTATAAATCAATAATTGTACGTTGATTAGTGCCGTCCAACGTAAAATAACATTAGATTTGCAATTTTAATTTTAGATAAAATTTGAATATACTTACGAAATTGGCGATGAATGGTAATTTTAGTGAAAATACTACTACTAACAACTCATCGCAGCACCATGCCGCCTGAGGCCAACACAGCTACGCACGCTCCTCCTCCACCCCAATCTATTCAAAGCCTCTCTTTTTACACCAACCCACGAAGTTTCCTTTTCCTTTAAATCTTTCTTCATGACGTCCTCCCACCCCAGACGGGGACGACCTGCTTTCCGTTTAGCCCTAGATGGTTGGCCGAAAAAAACAATCTTCGGCACTCTGTCATCCTTCATCCACACAACGTGCCCTAACCACCTCAACCTTTCTTTCATTGTACCCCTAGAGAGCGGTATTGAACCACATTTTTCGTATAGCCTATTGTTTGAAATACGGTCAGTCAGCCGGGTAACCAGAACAATCCTTAAGCAAATTCTCTAGAAAACATCTAGCAATTCTTCATCCGCTTTTCGGAGCGTCCATGCTTCAGAGCCATATGTGACCACTGTCATCACTGTAGCTTCTAATATTCAAATCGTGGTTTGCAGACTTATCTTCCCATTCTTCCAAACTTTTCTTAACTGTGAAAAAACACCCTGAGCCTTGACTATTCTATTTTTAACATCTTCACTGCTCCCACCATCTTTACTAATAATACTACCAAGGTAAGTGAAGCTGCCCAGCTGATCAATCTTTACATTACACAACGTCACCTTTTCATCTTCACTTATTCCTATCCTTAGTGACTTAGTCTTCCTAACATTAATTTTCAAACCAATTTGAGCACCCTAAACTCGCAAAACCTCTAAAACTCCATTCATTTTGCTCACACTTTCATCTAGGATGCTTAAATCATCAGCATAATCCAAGTCCAAGAGACTTTTTCCTCCCCATTTGATTCCGTGGTCTCCCATTGCCTTTCCTGTGCTCCTTAAAAGTGAAAAAGGTGAAAAGTCCTGGTTACAATTCATCCAACCAAAAGAATTTCGGTTGGATGAAAAGGAGCATTATTGTTTGTATGGATGGAAATTCTGTGAAACTTTTGATCTTCTACATAACTGAATCCATCACAACCTCTAGAACAGAATTTTTTTTATCGATAAATACATTATATGCATTTGTTAAGGTACATTGAAGTACTTAACATAAATAGAAAAAGGAAAATATTACCATTTAAAATTGCTGAAAACTAAGTTCCTAGCAGTATTTGCCACCCAAAAGAATTTTACTTGCGGGGCTGATGACGACCTGCCTTGCCTTTTCCCCCTCTATGCTGGTATATATGGGAATATAACATTTTAGTTGTATAGAAAATCATTTTAATAAATTCCTACTCCCCACTACCTCTTTCAACATTTATCTGAAGCCTCAGGAAGAATAAGCAGTTTGTCCATTAAAATGTACTTTTGTAGGAATCTACCCTTTCCCCACCTAAACAATGACTCACCCCCTCATATAGCTGATACGCAATTACAGATTACCAAATGTAGCCTAATATCACTACAAATAAAGCGAATCAACTTGGTTGAATCCAGTACTGCCACCGTGTGGCATTACTTCTTTTGCAACTGGGAAGCCTAAAATATAGTCATTGATACTTTCAAATCAATTAGCTTCTCAGGATTATAACTTGATTGCAAATTCGTCCTCTTCGGAGTAAAGTCGTAGCTTGGTGCCCAATACCACCTAAACTGTCACCCAACCACCACTGCTATTTTGGAGCCCCCCTGAAAAATTTTCTGCCGCCGCCCCTGCCCAGGACTGACTGTACAGGAAAGAGGGACAAGCACTAAAAATTCAATCACTGAAAAAGAGTGCGATTACTCCTCTGGGGACCTCTGCGTTGGACTCGCCAAAAAAACTTAACGACAATTTCCTATAGTTTCAGTTTCCATACCAAACAAAGCATGCCGTTTTGCTGAATTAGGCACCTCCCATTATATTCTTGCGTTCATCCCTGAAAATGGATATTATTTGGATTACAATCTTTTCAGACAAAATATTAAAAAAAACTGCGCTTGCGCTACTAAGAATATTAGTTATTCAGAAAAAAAACTGAATACTTATAAACTTTCTTCAAAATTAAACTGAATTATAATTTTTCCGTCAGATTTTATTTGGTTTTGTGGCAAGTTCAAGCTTCAAGACGGTTTCCCAAAACACACCCGTAAAAAAAAGTTTTCTACTTTATTCCATGCTTCTAGCTTTACCATTTTGATGACTTGGAATGTGAATTTTTTTTGCTGCCTCTACCAAGCGTGAGAAGTTTTTCGTTAGACAATAAAAAAACTGCGGCTGTGTGAACATAGGGTTACGCGAGATATAAGCCATTTTCCCGTCGTCCTAAAACAAAACTGTATGCTACTAATTCTACTGATAATTGTCTGTCGTTGACTTAAAAGAAAAAAAAAATGTTGTAACTGTAGCAGTTCGAAGCTTGCATTTTCTTTTCCCCAGCCAATTGACACGTTTCTGAGAATTGTCAACCACGATTTTTTTTTTGTCCAACATTTCTGTATCCACGAGCATGCATCAAATTGTTGGTTAACATTGTAAGTTACCAGTTGAACAGCGGGAAAAGGGCCTAGAGTGAAATAATATTTCCACGTGAACTTCGTAAATTAACGCCTCGCAAAAAATTTATCCACGTTTTGTTTGTTTGTATTATGGTCCTTACTTTTAAATTACCTATTCATTCCAAGTTTCTTTACCTGGCATTCGGAATTATGCAAAGGTCGCATGGGACGTGAGATATATTTTGAAGGTTAACGCAAGGGGGAAAAAGGTTAAGAAACTCCGAAACTGCCATCTGACACTGACTCAGGAATGGTGACTATTATTTTGGTTCGTCTTAAAAGTAAAAGTTCATTGCGAAAGGAAGTTTATGGTGATTTCGAAAAAAACCTCAAACCCCTAGAAAATATCGTCAGATTAAAATGAAAAGTGTACCATTAGAATCAGAAAAGTCGAAACCCTATCATAGGTAAATTACAGTCCCCCTCCTTGGAGAACAAGGAAAATCACTTTTTTGATCTGTCTCCCGTTTTTTTCGTTTTTTTCAACAGGCCTAGCGGGCTACCAGAATATCATAGAGAGCTGCCTAATGGCTCATTCAAAAGCTATTCCTTATGTCTACGTGCTTTTTATAAATTCCACCATCTGCAAGTGCCATATGGTACTAAAATGGCACTTTTTGTGTTATTTCTCAAAGGTTGGCACTAGCAGGCCAATACTATATGTAAGTTTATAACTTGTTTGGCAAAGTTTATAACTTGCAGCCCTTCTCCCGGGAACAGTGGGAGATTAAGTCATCCTCAAAGACATATCAATTAGATTTTCGACTATTCTGAACAAAACGGCTATCTCAGAATTTTGATTGGGTGACTTCGGGAAAAAAATGAGCGTGGGAGGGGGCCTAGTTGCCCTATAATTTTTTTGGTCACTTAAAAAGTGCACTAAAACTTTTAATTTCCGCTTGAGTGAGCCCTTTCCCGATATTTTAGGACTACAGGATCGATACGATAACCCCTGAGAAAATCAAAAAAAAAAAAAATAACAAATAAATACGCATCCGTGATCTATCTTCTGGCAAAAAATAAAAATTTCACATTTTTGCAAATAGGAGCTGGAAACCTCTAAAATAGGGTTCTCTGTTACGCTGCATCTGATCGTGTAATACTCATTAAAGTTCTATAGCTTTTAGGGGTTTTTCTCACTTTTTTCGAAAATAAGGCAAATTTTCTCAGGCGCGTAACTTTTGATGGGTAAGAATAAACTTAATGAAACTTATATATTTGGAATCAGCATAAAATCTTATTCTTCTGATGCATCCATTGGTATCAAAATTCCATTTTTTAGAGTTTTGTTACTATTGAGCCGGGTCGCTCCTTACTTACAGTTCGGTACCACGAACTGTTTGAAAGGAAATATCATGATTAGTTTGTACACAAGTTGAATTAAAGCAATCTTGATAATATTAGGACTATAGACTAGCTTTAGAATTTGTATTATAGTTTGAAATTCACTGTTGTATAGAGAGCAACAATTGGATTTCCAGAATTCATATTATGTCTTATTTGATCTTCATTTCAAGTAATATTAAAGCATATTTCTTACCATTTAAGACTATATTACTCACTATTGGTATTATAGCTGGCAAGAAAAAAATGTTACCTGATAAATCAATCCAATATTTCTTTATGCTGTTCAATTACTTCAAGGTTATAAAAAAAAAAATAATTTTACGCTTAAGTTTTTAAGACAATTTTAATTGTATACTGAAAGTTACTGATGTCACAACTGATGTAAGCCTATGGAAAGCCTTATAGATTCGTTTATTGTTGTCAAGCTACATGCTCACTTTTGACTCCCAAATCTATATTCCTGTTTTTTATACTTGACTTTTAAGTTTTCAGTAAAGCGCTAGTTTTTTTATAATCCTAAAAGCGTAGGGAAACATAATTAGTTGGTTTATTTTTACTAGTTGTATTGATATATAATAGATAGCCTATGAAGTAATAATTTGTGTCCGTTTTAAGTTTCAACTTCGCTCTTTACTTACCTCGGAAAAACTTTTTTAAAATTAATCATAATAAGAGGGAAAACAAATAAACAGACGTGAGCTACAATTATCGATATCATTATAATATTATCTAACATTCTAATAGTAACAGTAAGCTATTCTAATAGTTTATGTTAGATTCTTATAATCTATCTAATGTTCTAATAATACCAATAAGCCATTTTAACAATCCAAGCAAAAAGTTGCCAAGAATTAAAGCATTTATATTTAGATTTTGGTACTTACATGTTAACCCGACCACACTTAAGAAGTGAAGTTAGGTTAAGCATAATGAAACAATTCTTACTTTATCATATGCAGAATAATTGTAGCTAATACAATTCATATACAGACCTGCTATACTTTACCCCAACCCCACAAATGTGCAAATATATAGCCCGAATTATGTATTTTCCAGCTGTTCTCGCAATGCTTCTCTTTTATTTCAACTCGTGTACCTGGTGAATTGAATTAACCGTGAAGAAACAAAAACTGGATAAACAATCTACGGGGGGATAATGCATTGAAAATATAGACTTTGGGCTATATAGTTCCAAATTGGGGGGGGGGGGGACTGGGGCTAAAGTATAGCGGGCCCGCATGCAAAATTTGTTAGGTACAATTATTTTACATATTATGAAAATAGAAGTGTGTCATAAGGTCGACCTAACTTCACTTCTTGGATTTTGGGGCTGTAAGACATAAGTACCTGAAGAAAAACTTGGCAGTTTTAAATAATCTGTCACAATATAAAAGCAAAATCATAACAAGACAAATTTTTTAATCATAATTTATAGAAGTCCCTAGGGTCGAAAGTCGTTTTTCCTAAGCGTCCTGAAAGTATGCACACGCACTGACCTCCATTTTTAAGTAAAAAATCTCCGGACTGGCGTATAAAACACATTTTATCTTCTTGATTTGTGTCCTGTGGCCATTCCAACGAAAGTGTTTTCAGTGTTCTAACTTTAGCCATATGTGCAAATACGTCTTCTATGTCGGATTTTTCGTACAAGTTGGAAGAAATGTCCCAAATTGTCAGAGATGGAGATGATGAAAGAATTTCCGCACATTTAACCAAATCTAATGGCTCGAGTCTTACATTAAGTAAATATAAAAACCTTATAGTGTCACTTACTTCACTTAGCATATAATCAAGGACTTCAGTAGATCGACTGAAATCATTTTCTGATAGATTTAGAGCAGTCAATGTCTGCATATGTTTGGACGAGGCAAGAAAGAACATATCACTTCTATCCAACTTGCAGCCAGTAAGATCTAATGACGCTAGTCCTTCATCTATATTACCCAGAAGGAGCTCTACTCTTTTACATAAGAAATTGTGACTCAAGTCAAGGTTTCGAAGACGCTTTTGCTCACCGATTGCATATCCAAAATAGATCATTTCACTAGAACTATGGTTCTTACCAATGTGATTGCATTCAAAATCAATTGTTTGTAGAAATTTCAATTTCATCAAATATCTAGCAAAAGTACTCAAGTGGTTATCTAATGGACAGTTCAAAATATAAAGATGTGCCAGTTCTTTTGGTAAAACTCTTAGTACACCTAGCAGATTTTCACAATTCAAAGAGCAGCCGCATGCAAACACAAGCTTCGAGGTCAATACAAGTATATTCGAGTTTTTGTTTCTTTCAAAAGCTGAAAAAACAGCTTCATACGTTTTTTGCAGTGCTTCAATCACACAGGTGCATCTTAGTTGTAAGAGAGCGTAATTTTAAATTTATCTGTACCTTTATATGTGTTCCGAGCCCATTCAATTATATCGAATAATTTTGTTTTTGTAGCATCAAAGAGGATGCTGCCGGCATCTAAATTTTTTGCTTTATCGTTATTTTCAAGCACTTCACTAGCAAATGCCTCAACAAGGAAAATTATTTTCTCTTCAATGTCTTCCACGAAATCTTGATAACAAGCAATACAGCACGATTTTGCGATCATGAAAAAGTCAATGGTTGAATGAGGAAAGTAATGAATGATTCTTTTAGCTTGCACATAGTTCCTCTCTGTCACAGCTTTCTTTAGAAGAGTCACCACCACATTTTCAGGAAGTGACTTAACAACTGTATCATTCACCACAACATGCTTTACAATTTCAGATGCAGCAAAATTACTTAATGAAAGTGCAGCTGATTGGCAAATACTATTCCTCGGGAAAATTATATTTTCTACTGCTAATTCTTGACCTCGTATTAGCATTTCAGCAGGCAAATGAATGTAACTTGGCAAACCTTTCAGTATCAGTACAGACTATAAACTGATCTAAACTACAAAAACGAAGGGTGATACTGGTTTCGTAATCTCAACTGAGCATGCGCCTGATTGTAATTATTCAACCCCCTGTACTTTTCGTATTGCAGATAAGATATTTTCCTGATTACTCATAACTCCTGTTTATTTTATTGTAATGCATAAAGAAATTTGATTTATAAATAAAAGTTCAAATAAGGATAAAATCCTTTTAATAGACAGTGATGATGATAACAGTGATAGAAATTCACAAAAAATACCAGATATTTCGGTCACATATACACTGACCGTCATCAGTAGTAATATCTGGTATTTTTGTGAATTTATATCACTGTTATCATCATCACTGTCTATTAAAAGGATTTTATGCCTATTTGAACTTTTATTTATCGTCATGGAAAGGCAGTGTGGTCTCCGAAATTATCTACGTCAAATTTGATTTATTTTACACCATGGTTCATTTAATTGTTAGTCGCTGTTGAGGAAGTATTCACTTACAGAAATAGCTGAAATAGAGCAGAGTAGTCTGTGCGTGGAATGTTGAGAAACAGATTATAGCAGGAAAACATCGCCCCAAAGGATTACTCGGTGCTTCATCTATCGCTGATTCTTTGGGATTTCCGTAAGTTTTGCCCGAAAGGAAATTGGATTCTTCAAAATCCCGAAAATAAATGCAAACAAAAATTAACGATTTATCTTTCGCGGTAGCGTTTGTCTATTTATAAACTATAGTTTCCGAGGAGATTCCGGAGAACTCAATTTTTATTCGTGAAAACCCAGAAAAATTTGCGGATTGTGGAAATCAATGCCGTATCCAGGGGGGGGGGGGGTGGTTACCAGGTTTGAACCCCCCCCCCCCCCCCGAAATGTTTGTTTGACTCGTAAAAACGTAACAAAATGGACATAAAAATTTTTTTTATGCATTTTTTTAGGTTTTTTATGTACCCCCCCCCCCAAAAAAAAAAAAAATTAGTAACCCCCCCCTCCCGAGCAAAAATCCTGGATGCGCTTCAGGTGGAAATGCTGGGAGAACTCGCAATAACGAAAATTGTGTTGAACTAAAAGATTCACTAAACGAATAGAGACATTCGCAAACACATAGTCTTAACAGCGTAAAAGTGCGAGTCCTGAAAATCGGATAGATAGAAGACAGGACCGTCTAATTCAGAGGTTCCCAAAGTGTGGAGCTCGGCCCTTAGAAGGGCACGGGAAGACTTCATAGGGCGGAGGGGGCTAGAAAGTTTTAAAATCATCTTTGTATTTGTAAGACAAAAAAAAAAATTCTGAAATTTTCATAATAGTGATCGCGTCCTGTATTAACAATCCGTAGCCTTATGACAATTTGGTATATTTAAAAATCAAACACGGGCAGTAACAATCAAAACGAGCCGTTACCTATAAAAGGTTTGTTGTTTTATCGACTAACCACTAATAAGCCTATTCATTTTCATTTTGACCTACAATTAAAATCATTTTTATGAGGGGGTGCAGGTCTGGGGTTGACCAAAGTGGGACCAGGGGGGAGGCGGCACCACCTCAAAAGTTTGAAAACCTCTGGTGCAAAGTGAACTATGGTGGATATCGACTGAGATAGAAAGTAATTTGAAAATCGGTAACTGCTTCTCAGTTATGATCAAGAACGGATACAAGAGGGGGGGGGGAGTGATCAGAAACGAGAAATGTTAGAAATAAGGACAATCGATCGTTTTTTGAAATAAAAATAATGAAACATATAGACGCAATAAAATCATGGTTGCAGTGGTGGCTGCAACCTAGTAAAGAGTAAACCAGAACCCATAGTAAATAAAAGCTAAAAAATCACGTTTTGAAAAAACTCTGCAAAGTGAAAAAAATTACCATCTGACACTGACTCCCGAATGGTAGCTGATATTTCGGTTCGTCTTAAAAGTAAAAGTTTATTGCGAAAAGAAATTTATGGTCATTTTGAAAAAAAGCCTTAAACCCCTCGAAATGGCGTCAGATCAAAATGAAAGGTTTACCATTGGAATCAGTTTGGTTGGAAACCTGATACAGGGAAATTACATTCCCGCTCCTTGTTCAACAATTTTTTGTATCGGTAGCACTGATCTGTCTCCCGTTTTTTTCTCTTTTTTTTTCAACAGGCCTAACGGGCTACCAGAACATCATAGAGAGATGCTTAATGATTCATTCAAAAGCTATTTTTGATATTTACGTGATTTTTATAAATTACTCCATCTAAAAATGACATATGCTACTAAAATGGCACTTTTGTGCCAATCCTCAAGGGGTGGCACTAACAGGCTGCCAGAACATCGTAGACAGATCTTTTATAGCTCTTATAAAATATATTGCTCATATCTATGTCCTTCATATAAATTCTACCATCAGCAAGTTCCGAATGGCACTTTTGGAAAAGTGGAAAAGCTGCGGCTATTGGGCTAGCAGAACTTATAAAAGTGATGCTTAATGGCTCATTTGAAAGCTATTTCTCATATATACGTGCTTTTTAATCCATTTTACCATTCGTATATGCGATATAGCACTCAAAATAACCCTTTTGGTGCCACTGTTTAAGTGGAAAAGCTCTGAAGTAAAAGTAGCAACCAAGGTACTATTTTGCGTGCCTATATAGCAATTTCTATGTTATTCTGGACCTTGTATACACCTTTTCAAAGAGATTCAGAGCTCCCTCATGTGATCTTCTAGATTTGCGCGGAGGTATAGCTATTACCATGTTATTCTACAGGGCATTACACCTTTTCAAAGGGGGCGAGTATAACTTGATTGATGATGGGGATTTGAATAAAAGGAATAGTTGAACTTGATTGGTGATTGGGATTTGAATAAAAGGAATAGTTTTCTTTAAAATTCATATTAGTAAGAGAATTGAATTCAAAGAGAACAGTTTATTTGCGTGGATATTAGTAGAGAAAAAATGAGTAGTGCATTTACATTATTGGAGATTAATGATGGAGCTGACAACAGCAGCAAGGATGCACGAGTACCCAATGTAGCTTTGGAAATAACCGCTGGTTGTAGACTATGTCTTGAATGCCAGACATGTGATATTAATAAGAAAATTTAACCAGGAGGAGCAGCTATGTTTCGCTGAAAAAGTAAATATTCTCCATATAAATAAACTTCGGTCAGCATTAGATGTCCTATCGAAATATATTGATGAGAACAAAATGCATCAGTGAATGTTATTATTGAAATTATGTTCAATAAAACTGTTTCTAAATCAATGGTATTTTCTTTCTATAGTAGACTGGCGTATATTTTTTTAGAGTAGAAAAAAAATTCTGGTTAGTCTGAAGTTGGTTGTGAGAGAGTTAGGACTCTACAAAATGGATAGATTCGAGAAAGATCGAATCATGAGGAATCTAGTTCTTATGGGAAAACATTTGGTTCTAGATGACAATTTTCTAGAGTTGTCTATTCAAAGGAAGATATTTTCTCGAGGAATGCTTGTAGATATAATGAAAACTGATTCTCCATCATTATACTATTGTATGAAGCTTCTACATTGTGGTCCAAATTCATTTACACAATTTTTTGATATATTGATCACGACACGACAAAATGATATTGTGGATATGCTTTTCAACATTAGTTTAGAAATTTAGGACTTTTTTTTTCAAAAAAAAGATGGTACTCAGGGATGATTTACTCCTCTCTCTCTCTCTATCTCAGACAACTTTCGTTAGTGATAGCTCAGTTTCATTGTTGTAGTGAGAGCGTCAACACATGACAAAAGGTTCCATACATATCCACTGTGTATGTATTCACTGGGCAGATGGTCATCATGTGAGAATTGCACAATGATTGATGAGTATGATGAAAAGTGTAGATTATGCAACCCGTGTAAAGTGCATAGAGGATATGTTGTACAAATTAGAGCTTGTACTTCCTGTTTGAAGAGGTGTGTGACTCTCATCCTAGAGGTTACCTATGCTCCAATTGTCATTATGATAAATGTAAGCAGTGGGAGAGTACATATCCTGGTATGATTGGAAAGAATCTCAACCATGATTTTAGTTTATTGCTACGAGATTGGTATCGTCGTGGTCTTAGGTTTTTGTGGGAGGAGGAACCAGGTCAACGATTCAACTGTTGGAATAACAAAAGAATATGGTTTCTACGTTATTGTTGTGAAGACAATGGGTGTTTTGATTATAAGCCCACTGATTTTTATTTGGCTGTGACGGAATGTGATTCGACACTTGAGGACACTGTTTATGAAATTGCTTAAAATACACAAATTGAAACATGTGAATTCTATAGAATGAATGAGAATAGTATCATTGACTATACGAAGAGATATGACAAGAGTGAAGTCACACTCTACTGTAGAAAATGTGACCCTGACTTTGCAGTACATCAAGATCAGTACACTGTAAATTCAGATAATCTACCTGCACTAGTTGTTGTCGACAAATACCTAGTAGTGGATGAAATTTAAAGAGTAGAAAAGTCGTTTTATCATGTATATAAATTTTTTTTTATTAATAAACAATTTCACATACATTTTTAGAACATTTTATTCTCAGGGCACTAAAATCAATATTAAATACACTTGTAAGAACATTATCCACTAGAAAGTCGTTCAATTGAGGTAAGTCAACGTAGATGTTGAGAAACTGCTTGTAGGTGTAGCCACGACATCTGAACATGAAAAAGAGTAGTGCATGAAACCCACTTGTCTTTGTCGTTAAATCCTGTACTCTTCATTGATTTTGAATAATGGTTGTCCCACTGATTTCAATAAAGTTGCTGATGTATGGCGTGTAGAATTTATACGATAAGCCAAGAGGATCAAAAAATTCAATATTCTTCGCTGTTTGAAAGATGCATAGCCCGTGACCGGTCTTCAATGTCGATGGACTGCTATTAACAATGATTAGGGTATTGTTAAAACTTAGAATTTTTTCAATGAAGACCAAAGGTATGCAATAGGACTTGTACTGGGACATGTATGGATCCATACCAAATACATTAATTATTTGGTTTGTGTTCAGGGTGCAAGGTCTAGTAGAACACTACCGTCGGGTGTGATTTCCCAATAGGTTTCAAATTGGCTCAGTGATATTAGCGTGATACTCTCAGTCAGAGCATTGGCAAATGTACACTCTAAGCGTATATTCCTAGTTCGTACTATACTCATATCCTGTGTGCCTGATAAGTCCAAAACAATTACTCGATGATTTTTTGAAAACATTGAATAGGTTATTTCATTTTCAAATAATTGAGAGTCATGATCTAGGGATTGTATTGTCAACTCGTACAGAGTTCTACAGGATTTTTTGTCAAATGATAGAGTGTACAGTGGAATACCATTCACTTTGCACACAAGGCTAGATAGACCGAAAAAATTAAAATCATGGGGGGATTCAGTCCAGGATCCAACGGCACTGCCACTCCTCACAAAGGCCAAAGCCAATTTTGATGGGATTTCTCCATTGATAAATGATGAATCGCTATAGCTACGAGAACCAGTGGCAATGTGACGTTGATTGGTGATTTTATGAGGGACAAGAAGTTTAATGTTTTTGCCAATGGCTCTTAGCTTTTCCAATGCCAATGCAAAAGAGCTCAGAACTTGTTGTTTTTGGACGTGGAAAATTGCCGATGTGATAATGACATTTGCATCGGGTTCTGCAGGAAGAGATTTTCTCAAAATGAAATTCACTGGAGCCATCTGTAATTTTATGTCAATCTTGACTTGGGGGGGTAACCATAGGGATATATTGAATATCTCATGATTTGATTTTCCAACCAGATGATACTCCTGGGTCACTGCAGTAGTCAACTCCCCGTCAGTATCAGCACCTGTTCGATATTCATAGCCCAATGATTGTCCTCTCATCTCCTTGTACGCCTTTGGCGTCATCATCATAAATTGTATGTAGCTTGCATAGTTTGATAAATTATTGCTAGTGCTCACAAATTTCCCGTTAATAAATACATTAATTTGTTTGAATAGGTTGTGTAGAATACAGTTTTCATAGGAGAGACCATCGCCGGCATTTGTAGTTGTATTATCTGACTTTTTCTTCACCACAACATTTAAGTCAATAAATTTTGACGACAAATCAATGAAATAGTCTTCATTGGAAAATATTTGAAAGCGTATATTTTCCGAGAGGGGTTGTTGAGGATGAAATTGTTCATAGTAGCCATGCTTGACACGAACATCAACATTTTCAGCATTGAATAGATTCAATGAGGAAGTGATTGATGGATATAATTTCTTATGGGGGAGATAGGTCATCTTAAGAGAAGATATCCTTTTTTGATCTAACAATCTTTTTCTTTTTTCTTCTGCTTATTGACCTTCGTTGTTTAATTTTTCAAAGTCCTTGTTGATGTCCTTTGCTTCCTGCCTGGGTAGAGACTGATGAGTGAATGACGGGAACGCATACTTTTCAATCCCTCCCCATTTTGTCGAGATTTTAATTGTTCACCAACGGCTCTTGCTGAAGATCTAATATTTTTCTTAACACTCTCCTTGAAATTCTTGCCCGACCCCCAGTCCTGTAGTGTGGAGGCAGCAAAATTTTGATGCAGCAGGTACAAGATATTTTCTGGCAAGGGGTAGTGCAGAACGAAATAGCCTAGCAAACCAGCTACCAAGACCATAGCCAGACATTGTAGTACGCCCCTTGTAGTAGTCCAATCCATTGCCTATTTGACGTGGACTCAAAGCACCAACATAACAATCGTTATCGGGACAGACAAATGGAATTCTTCTATTGTTCATTTTAGGTGATTGTACCGTCGTCGTTGACAATGGGTCGAAAATGACAGGTAATCACTGCTAAGCGTTTTGTTATTGCTAGAGGATCACCCAATTCACTTCTTAGTGTTAACTGACAGAGTTCCAAATATGAATTGTTTACAGAAACATCTGAAGATGCTTTATATTATAGTGATGAACAAGTTCATGAGTTGTTTTTTGTTCAAGAACACGTAGGAGGGGGATATTTGAATTACCGACTCTCGAAGTTTCCACAAAGGATGCATAGAGAAATATGCAAGAGTCCGAAGCAAAACCAGGTGGATAATCAGCAAAAATAACTTGATCCATCCCGTGTACGGTGCCAGCATTTTCCCCATGGATCATATTCTGTTTAAAGCCAAGAACATCTCTCAAATTGTCATTGAGAATAATTGTTTCAGTGTCGACAGGTCAGCTAATGTAAATCCTATCATTTTCAAATGAATAATTAAAATGGAATGTACCAATCCGACGATATGAGATTTCCCTATTGATTGTACGACGCAAATCTCCCATATTATCATATTCAATATATTTCAATCTGACATATGGATAGTCACTAGATTTAAGTGCTTCAACCCATTCATAGTCGACATAGCCCAACCCATTCATAGTCCAATCGAATGGTATAACTTTTATATCATACACACGATCCTTTCTCAGGATGTCATAGGTATTTTTGAGAATACAGTCGACAAGAGTCACTTTATATGCACCGTCAAATTTGATGGCGGAGGAGAGTTTTGTCCAAAAATTACTTGTCGTATTCAAGTCATTGTAGAGAGGATCGGAAACATTGAACATGAATGTTCCATAGAAATCATGGGGTATTGTCAATAACTTCAACACCGATCCAAAAATTAAAATCAGAGTTGTATCCTAGCCACCGAAAAAGTAACTGTTTCTTAACGCTGCGAGTACGTGTCTTTAATATCTTTTCAATTTGATAGATTTCACTAGCATTTTTAACATTTTGCAGTTCATTGTCATAAAATCCGCCGAGAATCTCTTCATCTTCGGTATCATGCAGTCGATAAGTTATGGGTTTAGTGTCAATGATTTGTGCCACTTTAAAAAGTTCGGTGGACCACAAGTAATTCCCCTTTTCAAAGACATTAGTTGTTCTATTAATTTGAACAGTACCACCTACATTGAATTTATTTTTCTTCTTCTTGACTTTTGATTCATTGGAATATTGTTTAAGAAAGGTGTGAATTGTATCGCAATGAGAATGAGGAACCTCTGTTGGTTTAAAGTTGGACAATGATCGATGAGGCTGTGGATTTAAATCAACACAATTTTATCTAAATCATGAATAAAAGTCGATGTATTTTTCAATGTACAGTATCTTGAAATTAAAAGTCGAATAGTTCTTATCAATCGTTCGGCCAATGCAGCCTTTATAGGACTGTGACTATGATAGAGCAGCGTATTATATTTCTCTAGTACTTTTGCAACATGAGGATTAACAAATTCACTACCGCGATCCGTTTGAATTTTTTTATATGAATCCTTTTCGAGAATACTTTCAATGTCCTGAGCAACTTCAACACCTCTCTTTGATCGCAATGGAATTGCATATGCATAGCGACTAAAAACACTGAGTGCAAGTAGAATGTACTTGTACGGTGTATTGTGACGTCTTTGAAGCTCATCTAGAGTCAGGAGATCTGCTTGCATTATATGCAATGGGTAAAAGGCTTTAGTTTTTCGATATTGATTGGCACGAAGTCTATGATTTCTACGCAGTGTAACTTGGTTCATTTTGTAGATAGTCATTTACACTTTTAGTGCAAACACCCGTGATCTTGGAAAGAATTGTGGGGGAGCTTAAACTCCCCACCACGCCTATATTTTCATAAACGTCTTTCAGAACTTCCACTGTTTTGAATGTAAACACGTTGTGTAATGTCCACTACCCTTTTGTATACTGGATGTTGGTGGTGGTGGTGACGTTGACTTGATACGTCTTCGCTTTTGTCTAGCTATCAGTGGTGTGCTAGTATTTTCCAAAATTGATTTAAAATCTTCTTCAAGTTCATATTTTAATGGTGTCAATGTTGATGATGATGATGCACGTTCATTTAATTTTTTTAGAATTTGTCTATTGCCAATAAGACTTTTGGGGAGGTTTAATGTATTTAGAAAGTTTTAGAGATGAGAGTCAAATGATAATAGTACCTTATGATTTGCAACCATGTCATACATTAAATCCAGTACATTATAGGTCTTGCCCTGAATTATAATCCTTTCCCCATTGCTCCCAACTTGAATTTGACCACTTTCCAAGGGATAAGTTAGGATTCGTGTTAATTTTTCACGATATGATAGGGGCATTAGATTTCCAATTTTTAATACAATTGAATCCAATTCCTCCTTCTTTAATTGTTTTCCAGCAGTAGACTCTTGAGAAGATGATTCCTTTATGGGATCAGCAGCAGCAGCAGTGGGATTCGATCGGTAGGACCTATATTTGTCCACTCTGTGAAGCTTATCTTGAAGTAAAAGCAGTTTTTTTTCATCCTCAATAGTTTTATCGTCAATAAATTTACACAGCTTGTTTTCAAAGTGTACGACGAGTAAGATAATAAGTTTTATTTGAGTAAGTTTAAATCATTTAGCTATTCTCACTAGAAATAACTGTTTAGAAGTCCCGCAAATATTGGCAGTAAAAGTGTAAAAAAGCTGCCGCCTGCCTGAAGAAGTCGTTTCCTTTTAGAATTACTTCCTTTCTTTTGAGAGGCCAAAGTATATACAAAAGAGTGATGTTGCTTTGCCTGTTGCTTAACTACTTCTGGCAGTTGAAAATTACCCTCGGTCAAATTTAAACAAAGTTCAGATATTAGATTAATGAAATCATTGTCAATACCATGATTGAGCATTGCTTTTCTAAGCTGAGGTTTTTAAGTGCTTAGAACTGAAAACAAATGTATGTTTTCATGTAGTTTTTTCAGTGTCATGATAGCGACTAATAGGTCTTTTTAGTGTTCACGGGGAGATATACTGTAATTTCATTGTCAAAAATATCTGTGACTACATGCAGATCCTCGGGTGTATTTTGATTAAGATCCAATAGGATATAACCATGGGGTTTATTAGTTGCCTGATTGTATGCTGAGAGCAGAAATTTAGGGGCACCTGGATAGATTTGTTTATTGAGAGTTATTAGCGAGCTAGAATCACGAACAACTCTGTAGATGGTATAGTAGGTGCAGTTCCAAGCAAGTGTTCGCATACATTTGCTCTGATGAAAGAGATTGGGTAGAACCAGAGTTACAGAAATCTGTTCATAATGAGAGGGGACAGTGGACAATTGCAACATTTGCTGGGGCTATTGTTCAGTAGATTCAGCAAGATCGTCAATGATCAGCCAAGAGTTTCGTTCAATAATGTTGAAAACATCAAGTCCACGTATGAATTGTATCTGCACCATACCAAGGTGACAGCAATTGCTTTTATTTTATCGTATGACTCCTGCCAAATACTATAGCAATAGTATATTTTTTTCGGCTTTTCCGCAAACATTTTATCACAATTTTTAATTATTTTAGTTAAGAGTGTTGTTTTGCCCGACATTGAGGGCCCACACAGAAAAGATCTGAATGGTGTTTTAAATTGATAAATGTTCCCTTCAACAGTTCACCTGGACAACTAACTGTAGACCCTAATTGTCTAATTACTAAATAATTTCCCTACTACTACTACTCTGTTCTTCAAGACGAATAAAGAATCATATTTTTCTTTTATTATATGCACATAAAAAAGTAACAATACTTAAAAAAATACACTTTTTTAAATTTATTTATAAAAAAAAAATATAACACTTACATCTGCACAGAGAAAAAACACTTTTTTTTGTTTATTTATAGAGAAAAAATACAACATTAGATTAAAGCACTTTTTTTTTGAATGAAACATTTACAAAAAAATCTGCTCTAAGTCAAAAAGATAACTTTGATATTGTGGCGGTGCGCCCCCCCCTGGCGGCGGCCGGTCCACCCCCTTTCGGGCCGCGAGGCCCCCCCCCTCCCCCCGCCATGAGCCCCCCCCCCAAAGGTTTTTAGGAAATAATTTACAGGACTTTATTTAAACTAAGACTTTCCCTATGGGCAATAAATTCAGCGTAGTGTGAAATTAAAAAGTGACCAATGGGGAGGGTGGTCACACCATTTTGGCAAACACTGACCTTGTTAGAAAAGGTACTCATGGCAATTTTTTTGTTCGCGTCATTCACTCATCAGTCTCTACCCAGGCAGGAAGCAAAGGACATCAACAAGGACTTTGAGAAATAAAACAACGAAGGCCAATAAGAAGAAGAAAAAGAAAAAGATTGTTAGATCAAAGAAGGATTTCTTCTCTTAAGATGACTTATCTCCCCCATAAGGAATCACATCCATCAATCAGTTCCTCATTGAATCTAAGCAATGCTTAAACTATTGATGTTACGGAAAAACATTTTTACCATGAACAATTTCATACCCGACAACCCCTCACGGAATGTGTGTGCTTTAAAACATTTTCAAGTTACTACTATTTCATTGATTTGTCATCAACACTTATTCAACTAATTGTTGCTGCGAAGAAAAAGTCAGATAACACAACTCCAAATGCCAGTAATGGTCTCTCCTATGAAAAATGTATTCTACACAACCTATTCAAACAAATTAATGTATTTATTAATGGAACATTGTTGAGCACTAGCAATAAGTTATCAAACTATGCAAGCTACATACAATTTATGATGATGACGCCAATGGCGTACAAAGAGATGAGAGGACAATCATTGGGCTATGAATATCAATCAGGTGTTGATACTGACGGTGAGTTGACTACTGCAGTGACCCAGGAGTATCATCTAGTAGGAAAGTTAAATCATGAGATAATCAATATATCCCAATGGCTACCCCCCAATGTCAAGATTGACATAAAGCTACAGATGGCACCATCGAATTTCATTTTGAGAAAAACACTTCCTGCAGCGCCTGATGCAAAAGTCATTATCACATTGGCAATTCTCCATGTTTGAAAACAACAAGTTATGAGCTCTGTTGCATTGGCAGTGGGAAAGCTAAGAGCCAATGGCAAAAACAGTAAACTTCTTGTCCCTCATAAAATCACCAATCAACGTCACATTGCCACTAGTTCTCGTAGCTATACCGATTCGTCATTTATCAATGGAGAAATCCCATCAAAATTGGCTTTCGCCTTTGTGAAGAGTGGCAGTGCCGTTGGATCCTGGACTGAATCCCCCCCATCATTATAATTTTTTCGGTCTATCTAGCCTTGTGTGCAAAGTGAATGGTATTCCACTGTACACTCTATCATTTGACAAAAAATCCTATAGAAGTCTGTACGATCTGACCATGCAATCCCTAGATCATGACTCTCAACTATTTGAAAATGGAATAACCGATTCAATGTTTTCAAAAAATCATGGGGTTATTGTTTTGGACCTGTCAGGCACACAGGATATGAATATAGTACGAACTGGGAATGTACGTTTAGAGTGTACATTTGCCAATGCTCTGACGGAGAGTATCACGCTAATATCACTGAGTCAATTTGAAACCTATTGGGAAATCACACCCAACGGCAGTGTTCTACTAGATCATGCACCATGAACACAAACCAAATAATTAATGTATTTAGTATGGATCCATACATGTCCCAGTACAAGTCCTATTGCATACCTTCTGACTTCATTGAAAAAATTCCAAGTGTTAACAATACCCTAATCATTGTTAATAGCAGTCCATCGACTTTGAAGACCGGTCACTGGCTATGCATCTTTCAAACGGCGAAGAACATTGAATTTTTTGATCCTCTTGGCCTATCGTATAAATTCTACACGTCATACATCAGCAACTTTATTGAAAGCAGTGGGAAAACCATTATTCAAAATCAACGAAGAGTACAGGATTTAACGACTAAGACATGTGGCTTTCATTCACTACTCTTTTTCATGTTCAGATGTCGTGGCTACACCTACAAGCAGTTTCTCAACATCTACTTTGACTTACCTCTATTGAACGACTTTCTAGTGTAGAATATACTTACAAGTGTATTTAATATTTATTTTAGTGCCCTAATAATAAAATGTTCTAAATATGTATTTGAAATTTTTTATTAATAAAAAAAAAAATTATATACATGATAAAAACGACTTTTCTACTCTTTTCGAATCACATTTTGTCACCGCCAAATAAAAATCAGTGGGCTTATAATCAAAACACCCATGGTCTTCACAACAATGACGTAGAAACCATATTCTTTTGTTATTCCAACAGTTGAATCGTTGACCTGGTTCCTCCTCCCAGAACAATCTAAAACCACGACGATACCAATCTCGTAGCAATAAACTAAAATCACGGTTAGAATTCTTTCCAATCATACTAGGGTATATACTCTCTCGCTGCTCACATGTATCATAATGACCATTGGAACATAGGTAGTATGGAGGATGAGTAAAACACCTCTTCAAGACAGGGATTACAACCTTTAATTTGCAGCGCGTATCATCATGCAATTTACACGGGTTGCATAATCTACACTTTTCATCATACACATCGATCATTGTGCAATTCTCACATGATTACCAGCTGCCCAGTGAGTACATACATAGTGGACATGTATGGAACATTTTGTCATGTGTTGACACTCTCACTGCCACAATGAAACTGAGCTAGCAACATCAAAAATTGTCTGAGATAGAGATAGAGAGAAAGAGGAGTAAATCATCCTTGAGCACCATCTTTCTCATGAAAAAAAAGTCCTAAATTTCTAAACTAATGTTTAAAAGCATATCCACAATATCATTTTGTCGTGTCGTGATCAATATATCAATAAATTGTGTAAATGCATTTTGACCACAATGTAGAAGCTTCATACAATAGTATAATGATGGAGAATCAGTTTTCATTATATCTACAAGCATTCCCCGAGAAAATATCTTCCTTTGAATAGACAACTCTAGAAAATTGTCATCTAGAACCAAATGTTTTCCCATAAGAACTAGATTCCTCATGATTCGATCTTTCTCGAATCTATCCATTTTTTAGAGTCCTAACTCTCACAACCAACTTCAGACTAACGAGAATTTTTTTTTCTTCCCTTAAAAAGTATACGCTAGTCTACTATAGAAAGAAAATACCATTGATTTAGAAACAATTTTATTGAACATAATTTCAATAATAACATTCACTGATGCATTTTGTTCTCATCAATATATTTCGATAGGACATCTAATGCTGACCGAAGTTTATTTATATGGAGAATATTTACTTTTCCAGCAATAAATAGCTACTCTTCCTGTTTAAATTTGCTTAATGATATCACGTATCTAGCATACATAGTGTCCCATTCAAGACATAGTCTACAACCAGCGGTTATTTCCACAGCTACATTAGGTACTCGTGCGTCATTGCTGCTGTTGTCGGCTCCATCATTATTCTCCAATAATGTAAATGCACCACTCATTTTTTCTCTACTAATGTCCACGCAAATAAACTATTCTCTTTGAATTCGAGTCTCTTACTAATATGAATTTTAAAGAAAACTATTCCTTTTATTCAAATCCCCATCCTCTATAAAGTTATACTCACTCTCTTTGAAAGGGTGTAATGCCCTGTAGAATAACATTGAAATTGCTATAGCTTCAAGCAAATCCAGAAGGCCATGTGAGGGAGCTTTGAATCTCTTTTGAAAAGGTGTATTCAAGGTCCAGAATAACATTGAAATTGCTATACAGGCACGCAAAATAGTACCTTGGTTGCTACTAGTACAAAACAAGCACTATTGTAATAGTTATGTTCTAGAACCCTAAATTGGAGGTTTACAAGATCCCCCCCCCCCCATACACTCCCCTCCCTGTTCCCTTAGTAAGTTTCATAAAACATCTGCTCATCAGTAAGTTACTGAAACATTAGCAGGCTACCACACCATCGTGGATAGATGTTCAATGCCTCAATTAAAAGCTATTGCTTATATTTACTAGGTTTTTTCAACTTCTACAGTCTATTAGATTTCACAGATTTCAATGTTAATAGTTTCTGGGGAGAATTTGCAATGAACTCTGTGTCATGGTTGAAGCATTAGCTACAACTTAGTAAGGAGCGGACCACAACCCATAATAACTAAAAGTTAAAAAAAGTTAAAGCGGTTTTTTTTTCTTCTTCTTTTTTCCAGGCCCCGTGGGTTACTAGAACATCATAGAGAGATGTTTAAGAGTTCATTCAAAAGCTATTTCTCATATGTACGTGGTTTATATAAATTCTGCCGTGTGCGAGTGCCATATGACATGAAAAAGACACTTTTTATGCCGTTTCTTTAGGGGTGGTGTTAGCGGGCTAACAGAACATCTTAGATAGATTTTTGATAGCTCATACAAAAAATATTGCTGATGTCTACCTTCTTCTTATAAATTCCACCATCTGCAAGTTTCAAATGGTCCTAAAAATGGCACTTTTGGTGCTATGTCTCAAGTGGAAAAGCTGGGTCTAGTGGGCTACCAGAACTTTTTAGAGTGATGTTTTATTGCTCATTTGAAAACTTTTGCTCATATCTACGTGCTCCTTATCAATTTTACCATTAGTAAGTGATATATAGCACTGAAAACAACATTTTTGGTGCCAAACAAATACAACTTAAAAACAATAGGGACATTTTTTTCAAGACAGTGTAATTTAAATCGGTGAATATTTTTGGTGCCACTTCTTAAGTGGAAAATCTTGGAAGCATAAAACGGTATCATTGTAATAATTATAGTCCAAAACTCTTAACTGGAGGTTTGCAAGAACACCTCACGCAAATTCCTCCTCCAGGCCCCTTAATAAGCCACGCAATTATAGTCCTACAAACACCAATATATTAAATTACATTATTAAAGGCTTGATTCTGTTAGAACAGCGCTGGAGTTCAAATTAGATTATCATTTGTTCGATTCCAGGTTGGAATGTTTTTTCAATATTGGTCTGTCCCTTCTAATGATTGCTTTTCAGATAATCCACTATTTTTGCAAATGTGATGCACTCTGTTAGAGTGATATTTTCCCCCTTGAAAACTTGCCAATTGATTTATTAAAGTTTTGAGCCTTATGTATACCTTCGAGGTAACCCTTGGATCCTTCCTGATTAATTAAGAGATCCGTGATCTAATTAAAATTGATTAGACTATAAAAAAAGGGTGGAGATCACCCTGTTAAATAACTCAAGATTCTTGCTAGATTTCTATTCTATTTTGGTGGTTTGTCTCATAGCTTCGTGTGTATCTTTCCCTTTAATTAAGGCTAGGTCTGTCTAAATAAAGAACAACATTATTAAAGGATAAAATAATCTACGATTAATTAAAGATGAGGTTCTTCCCAGAAACATAAACTTTATGGAATAAGTTTCGAATAACCTAAGGTTTAGGTGGAAAAAACAAGGAATAAAAAGCTATAAGAGCTTGTGAATCCCCTCTTTCCAGCTTAGTGTTCCTTGAAACTTAAGCTTAGAGTTTCTAATAGATTTCAAGTTCAGAAACTTGAATTCCCTGGACTCCAGTTTTTTCTAACCCCCCTACTTGGACCCCTCTAACGTTATACGGAAGTCTGAATCCAAGAGGAGAATATATTTTACTTGTCTTTTACTAACCTAATCCTTTCTCGGCTATAAATACAAATGGTGGTCTTGATTTTATACAGAGAGACCAAGGAAAAGGGAGTACTATTAAGCAGACAGAGAATTTAAGATCTTTCCAGTCAAGGAAAATTCAATCCAGGAACTTTTCCTATTGAAGTTTAAGATTTTTCCGAGACTAAAGGAACACCAAATCCTTCTACAAGAAAGAATTGTAGAATACCTCGTTTTGGGTTACTGAAAAATTTGTAACCAATTGATTCGATTATCCCGAGTTTTGTCCACTTTCAAACCCTTTTAATTTATCTTCTTGAAGTACCTGAACGAATTAAATAAAACTCGTAATTTTGGTGTTTCCATTTCTAACCAAATTAACAGAGAATACCTAATTTGATAGTTTAGACCTAAAGACTCTAACACAAGAGACTCAAGCCTTAAGTAATTAGCAGAGTGTAATTTATTCAGTTAGAATTTCAGTAGCCCTAAAACTAAGATGATCCCTTTTTTCGGTGAACGACATGGGGACAATAGAAGACCGACACACACAATATCAGACTATTCAACATTGAAGAGAGCCATTGGACAAATATTATATTATAATTACAGCATTTCTCCTCTTTTATTAAATTTACTAATAAAATTTAGTTGTTACGAGATTTTGAGTATTGATTCGAACTACCGCCTCAGTTTGTCACGCTACAGATTGACTGATTAGTCCTTTAATGTCTCTGGGAAGAAAGATTTATGAATAGAATTTAAAACGTTCAGAAGGAACGTTTAGAGGGATAAGTTTACCCAGAGACTTCTTAAAGCAACAAGCAGACTGAGTTTCTAGTCCAAAAAATAGGGCAATCTAACAACTGGCGTCAGCGGTACTCAAGTTCGGTACAATTGGTGTCAGCGGTGATCAAGCTCGGTACAACTGGTGCCAGGGGTACTCAAGTTCGTTACAACTTTCGTTTAAGAGGGGGAGACTTAATAAAATTTATAAACTTTGTTCAAATCTAGTCCTCTTTCCCTCCCAAGAAGGCGTGTGTTCAATTGTCTGGCGGCTATTTTCTGGCCTAGCAGTGACAAAAAAGTTTGAAACAGTGTTCATTTGAGTAACAAATTTAAATAGTTTGATTTGAAAAGAAATTTCGACAGTTTTTACCATCCTAGAACCTTTTCCCTCTTCTCCTTTCTCTTTCTCTTTGTTACAAGTTGCAATGTCCGTATCGTCTTTAGCTTTCTTAAATCTTTTTTAATACTAGGGCCATAGGTTAATCATCTTTAAGAGAGTGTGATTATACTATTAGCCTCTAGAGTTAATTTAAGATTTGCAACAACTTTAGATATCTCCCAAATCAGAGATCTAGATCAATTAGAAGTAGAAAGCTATCTTATACTCCGATCAGTACACCATATATGGGCATAGAGTCCCTAGGGAGAACACCTGTGGTGTCAGTCCCACACCCACACCAAATATGGGCATGGAATCCCCAGGGAGAATGATTGCATAATCGAAGTGGGTCAATGACCTCAATTCCCCTTTCGTGAATCAATAATTCCCCTTAGAAACAACAAATTAATTCCCTTTCTTGACAAATCAATCAAGCATGACATCATCTGTCAGAAATTAAAAAACTTCGCCCAGAAGCAATTCTCCTGGATGAAAACCAAAGACATTAATAAACTTCGCCCCGGAAACAATTCTCCTGGTCGAACTCCAAAGATATTAATAAACTTCGCCCCGGAAACAATTCTCCTGGTCGAACTCCAAAGATATTAATAAACTTCACCCCGGAAACAATTCTCCAAGAAACTCCGGCGAATGTTTTGAACTTAGAGATGAAGAGATTAACGCGGGAAAGGGTTTCCCAGTAATTTCAAATGTGACAACGCAGGGATGCCAAAAACAAAAGGAACACGCAGAAATTACGTTTAGGGGTTGTTTGGGCGAAACTGTTTTAGACATTTTAGGGAATTATTTCGGCGACACAGATAGAGACATTTTAAAAGATGATTTTAGAAGATGTTGTAGAAGAGGATTTGAGGGTGAAATTCTGTGGTCGTTATAATACACAGGTTCCATTTGAACAGTGTCGTGAGGTCCTTACCCCAACCCGAAAGGGCTCCGATCCCCATACCCCAACCCCAAAGGGCTCCGATCCCCTTAAACCAACCCCAAAGGGCCCTGATCCCCCTACCCCAACCCCGAAGGAAGCCCCCCGTCCCCAAAGGCCCCCCGGGATCCCAAAGGACCACCCGGACCGCCAAAGGCCCTCCCGAGTCCTCAAAGGACCACCCGGCCCTCAAGGACCCCCGGACCCCCTAATGCCTCCCCCCGGGCCCCCAAAGAGTCCCCTCCCCATTTTTTAATACTTTTTTAAGGCTTTATTATATCTTTTCAGAACAAGTTATTTTCTTAATGTCCATCCTAAACCCATTTTACAAGTTGAAGTTCCCATCCTTCTCATCCACAACTTTACTTTACAGCTTTTTGGATACCTCATCACCAAGAAATACTTTTCAAAAGACATTTCAGAGCAAGTTACTTTCTTAATGTCCCTTCTAAACTCATTTTACAAGTTGAAGCATCCATCCTTTTCACCCACAACTTTACTTTACAGCTTTTTGGATACCTCAACACCAAAAAATACTTTTCAAAAGACATTTCAGAGCAAGTTCCTTTCTTAATGTCCCTTTCTAAACCCATTTTCCAACTTGAAGTACTCATCTTTTCCCCCACAACTTTACTATACTGCCTTTTTGGATACCTCAACACCAAGTAATACTTTTCAAAGGACATTTCAGAACAAGTAATTTTCATAATGTTCATCCTAAACCCATTTTACAAGTTGAAGCATCCATCCTTTTCACCTACAACTTTACTTTACAGGTTTTTGAATGCCTCAACACCATGAAATACCTTTCAAAAGACATTTCAGAGCAATTTTTTTTCTTAATGTCCCTTCTAAACCTTTTTTCCAACTTAAAGTACCCATCCTTTTCACCCACAACTATACATTACAGCTTTTTGGATACCTCAACACCAAGAAATACTTTTCATAAGGCATTTCAGAGCAAGTTCTTTTCTTAATGTCCCTTCTAAACCCATTTTACAAGTTGAAGCATCCGTTCTTTTCACCCACAACTATACTTTTCAGCTTTTGGATACCTCAACACCAAGAAATACCTTTCATAAGGCATTTCAGAGCAAGTTCTTTTCATAATGTTCATCCTAAACCCATTTTCCAACTTGAAGGACCCATCCTTTTCACCCACAACTATGCTTTACAGCTTTTTGGATACCTCAATACCATGAAATACCTTTCAAAGGGCATTTCAGAGCAATTTTTTTTCATAATGTCCATTCTAAACCCATTTTCCAACTTGAAGTACCCATCCTTTTCATCCACAACTATACTTTACAGCTTTTTGGATACCTCAACACCAAGCAATACTTTTCAAAAGGCATTTCAGAGCAAGTTCCTTTCTTAATGTCCCTTCTAAATCCATTTTACAAGTTAAAGCCTCCATCCTTTTCACCCACAACTATACTTTACAGCTTTTTGGATACCTCAACACCAAGAAATACTTTTCAAAAGGCATTTCAGAACAAGTACTTTTCTTAATGTCCTTCCTAAACTAATTTTACAAGTTGAAGTACTTATCTTTTTCACCACAACTTTACTTTACAGCTTTTTGGATACCTCATCACCAAGAAATACCTTTCAAAAGGCATTTCAGGGCAACTTTTTTTCTTAATGTCCCTTCTAAACCCATTTACAAGTTGAAGTACCCATCCTTTTCACCCACAACTTTACTTTACAGCTTTTCGGATACCTCAACACCAAGAAATACTTTTCAAAAGACATTTCAGAACAAGTTCTTTTCTTAATGTTCCTTCTAAACCCATTTTCCAACTTGAAGTACCCATCCGTTTCACCCACAACTTTACTTTACAGCTTTTTGTATCCCTCAACACCAAGCAATACTTTTCAAAAGGCATTTCAGAACAAGTTCTTTTCTTAATGTCCTTCCTAAACTAATTTTACAAGTTGAAGTACTTATCTTTTTCACCACAACTTTACTTTACAGCTTTTTGGATACCTCATCACCAAGAAATACCTTTCAAAAGGCATTTCAGAGCAACTTTTTTTTCTTAATGTCCCTTCTAAACCCACTTTACAAGTTGAAGTACCCATCCTTTTCACCCACAACTTTATTTTACAGCTTTTCGGATACCTCAACACCAAGAAATACTTTTCAAAAGGCATTTCTGAGCAAGTTCCTTTCTTAATGTCCCTTCTAAACCCATTTTCCAACTTGAAGTACCCATCCGTTTCACCCACAACTTTACTTTATAGCTTTTTGGATACCTCAACACCAAGCCATACTTTTCAAAGGCATTTCAGTACAAGTTCTTTTCTTAATGTCCTTCCTAAACCCATTTTACAAGTTGAAGTACTTATCTTTTTCACAACAACTTTACTTTACAGCTTTTTGAATACCTCAACACCAAGAAATACTTTTCAAAAGACATTTCAGAGCAAATTACTTTCTTAATGTCCCTCCTAAACTCATTTTACAAGTTGAAGCATCCATCCTTTTCACCCACAACTTTACTTTACAGCTTTTTGGATACCTCAACACCAAGAAATACTTTTCAAAAGCATTTCAGAGCAAGTTCCTTTCTTAATGTCCCTTCTAAACCCATATTCCAACTTGAAGTACTCATCTTTTCCCCCACAACTTTACTATACTGCATTTTTGGATACCTCAACACCAAGCAAAACTTTTCAAAGGGCATTTCGGAGCAAGTTCCTTTCTTAATGTCCCTTCTAAACCCATTTTACAAGTTGAAGCATCAATCCTTTTCACTCCCCAACTTTACTTTACAGCTTTTTGAATGCCTCAACACCATGAAATACCTTTCAAAAGGCATTTCAAAGCAATTTTTTTCTTAATGTCCCTTCTAAACCTATTTTCCAACTTGAAGTATCCATTATTTTCACCCACAACTTTACATTACAGCTTTTTGGATACCTCAACACCAAGAAATACTTTTCAAAAGACATTTCAGAGCAAGTTCCTTTCTTATTGTCCCTTCTAAACCCATTTTACAAGTTGAAGCATCCTTCCTTTTCACCCACAACTTTACATTACAGCTTTTTGGATACCTCAACACCAAGAAATACTTTTCAAAAGGCATTTCAGAGCAACTTTTTTTCTTAATGTCCCTTCTAAACCTTTTTTCCAACTTAAAGTACCCATTCTTTTCACCCACAATTTTACATTGCAGCTTTTTGGATACCTCAACACCAAGCAATACTTTTCAAAAGGCATTTCAGAGCAAGTTCCTTCCGTAATGTCCCTTCTAAACCCATTTTACAAGTTGAAGCATCCATCCTTTTCAGCCACAACTATACTTTACAGCTTTTTGAATACCTCAACACCAAGAAATACTGTTCAATAGGCATTTCAGAATAAGTTCTTGTCTTAATGTCCTTCCTAAACTAATTTTACAAGTTGAAGTACTTATCTTTTTCACCACAACTTTACTTTACAGCTTTTTGGATACCTCAACACCAAGAAATACCTTTCAAAAGGCATTTCAGAGCAACTTTTTTTCTTAATATCCCTTCTAAACCCATTTTACAAGTTGAAGTACCCATCCTTTTCACCCTCAACTTTACTTTACAGCTTTTCGGATACCTCAACACCAAGAAATACTTTTCAAAAGGCATTTCTGAGCAAGTTCCTTTCTTAATGTCCCTTCTAAACCCATTTTCCAACTTGAAGTACCCATCCGTTTCACCCACAACTTTACTTTACAGCTTTTTGGATGCCTCAACACCAACCAATACTTTTCAAAGGCATTTCAGAATAAGTTCTTTTCTTAATGTCCTTCCTAAACCAATTTTACAAGTTGAAGTACTTATCTTTTTCACCCACAACTTTACTTTAGAGCTTTTTGGATACCTCGACACCAAGAAATACCTTTCAAAAGGCATTTCAGAGCAACTTCTTTTCTTAATGTCCCTTCTAAACCCATTTTACAAGTTGAAGCATTCATCCTTTTCACCCACAACTTTACTTTACAGCTTTTTGGATACCTCAACACCAAGAAATACTTTTCAAAAGACATTTCAAAGCAAGTTCCGTTCTTAATGTCCCTTCTAAACCCATTTTCCAACTTGAAGTACCCATCCTTTTCACCCACAACTTTACTTTACAGCTTTTTGGATACCTCAACACCAAGAAATACATTTCAAAAGACATTTCAGACCAAGTTACGTTCTTAATGTCCCTTCTAAACCCATTTTACAAGTTGAAGCATCAATCCTTTTCACCCCCCAACTTTACTTTACAGATTTTTGGATGCCTCAACACCATGAAATACCTTTCAAAAGACATTTCAGAGCAAGTTCCTTTCTTAATGTCCCTTCTAAATCTATTTTCAACTTGAAGTACCCATCCTTTTCACCCACAACTTTACATTACAGCTTTTTGGAAACCTCAACACCAAGAAATACTTTTCAAAAGGCATTTCAGAGCAAGTTCCTTTCTTAATTTCCCTTCTAAACCCATTTTCCAACTTGAAGTACCCATCCTTTTCACCCACAACTTTACTTTACAGCTTTTTGGATACCTCAACACCAAGAAATACCTTTCAAAAAGCATTTCAGAGCAATTTCCTTTCTTAATGTCCCTTCTAAACTCATTTTACAAGTTGAAGCATCCATCCTTTTCACCCACAACTTAACTTTACATTTTTTTGGATACCTCAACACCAAGAAATACTTTTCAAAAGGCATTTCAGAGCAAGTTCCTTTCTTAATGGCCCTTCTAAACCCATTTTCCAACTTGAAGTACCCATCCGTTTCACCCACAACTTTACTTTACAGCTTTTCGGATACCTCATCACTAAGCAATACTTTTCAAAAGACATTTCAGAGCAAGTTACTTTCTTAATGTCCCTCCTAAACTTATTTTACAAGTTGAAGCATCCATCCTTTTCACCCACAACTTTACTTTACTACACTGGATTTTTGGATACCTCATCACCAAGCAATACTTTTCAAAGGGCATTTCAGAGCAAGTTCCTTTCTTAATGTCCCTTCTAAACTCATTTTACAAGTTGAAGTATCCTTCCTTTTCACCCACAACTTTACGTTACAGCTTTTTGGATACCTCAACACCAAGCAATACTTTTCAAAAGGCATTTTAGAGCAAGTTACTTTCTTAATGTCCCTTCTAAACCCATTTTCTAACTTGAAGTACCCATCCGTTTTCACCCACAACTTTACTATACTGCATTTTTGGATACCTCAACACCAAGCAATACTTTTCAAAGGGCATTTCAGAACAAGTTCCTTTCTTAATGTCCCTTCTAAACCCATTTTACAAGTTGAAGCATCAATCCTTTTCACTCCCAAACTTTACTTTACAGCTTTTTGAATGCCTCAACACCATGAAATACCTTTCAAAAGGCATTTCAAAGCAATTTTTTTCTTAATGTCCCTTCTAAACCTATTTTCCAACTTGAAGTACCCATCATTTTCACCCACAACTTTACATTACAGCTTTTTGGATACCACAACACCAAGAAATACTTTTCAAAAGGCATTTCAGAGCAAGTTCCTTTATTAATGTCTCTTCTAAACCCATTTACATGTTGAAGCATCCATCTTTTTCACCCACAACTTTACATTACAGCTTTTTGGATACCTCAAAACCAAGAAATACCTTTCAAAAGGCATTTCAGAGCAAGTTCCTTTCTTAATGTCCCTTCTAAACCCATTTTCCAAGTTGAATCATTCATCCTTTTCACCCAAAACTTTACTTTACAGCTTTTTGGATACCTCAACACCAAGAAATACATTTCAAAAGGCATTTCAGATCAAGTTCCTTTCTTAATGTCCCTCCTAAACCCATTTTCCAACTTGAAGTACCCATCCTTTTCACCCAAAACTTTACTTTACAGCTTTTTGCATACCTCAACACCAAGAAATACTTTTCAAAGGGCATTTCAGAGCAAGTTCCTTTCTTAATGTCCCTTCTAAACCCATTTTACAATTTGAAGTACTAATCTTTTTCAACACAACTTTGCTTTACAGCTATTTTGTGAGCCCCAACACCAAGAAATACTTTTCAAAGGTATTTCAGAGCAATTTTTTTTCTTAATATCCTTCCTAAACCCATTTTACAAGTTGAAGTACTCATACTTTTCACCCACAACTTTACATTACAGCTCTTTGGATATCTCAACACCAAGAAATACTTTTCAAAAAGGCATTTCAGAGCAAGTTCCTTTCTTAATGTCCCTTCTAAACCCATTTTACAAGTTGGAGAAATCATCCTTTTCACCCACAACTTTACTTTACAGCTTTTTTGATACCTCAACACCAAGAAATACTTTTCAAAAGGCATTTCAGAGCAAGTTCCTTTCTTAACGTCCCTTCTAAACCCATTTTCTAACTTGAAGTACCCATCCGTTTCACCCACAACTTTACTTTACAGCTTTTTGGATACCTCATCACCAAGCAATACTTTTCAAAAGACATTTCAGAGCAAGTTACTTTCTTAATGTCCCTCCTAAACTCATTTTACAAGTTGAAGCATCCATCCTTTTTACCCACAACTTTACTTTACAGTTTTTTGGATACCTCAACACCAAGAAATACTTTTCAAAAGACATTTCAGAGCAAGTTCCTTTCTTAATGTCCCTTCTAAACCCATATTCCAACTTGAAGTACTCATCTTTTCCCCCACAACTTTACTATACTGCATTTTTGGATACCTCAACACCAAGCAAAACTTTTCAAAAGACATTTCAGAGCAAGTTACTTTCTTAATGTCCCTCCTAAACTCATTTTACTAGTTGAAGTACCCATCTTTTTCACCCACAACTTTACTTTACAGCTTTTTGGTTACCTCAACACCAAGAAATACTTTTCAAAAGACATTTCAGAGCAAGATCCTTTCTTAATGTCCCTCCTAAACCCATTTTCCAACTTGAAGTACTCATCTTTTTCCCCACAACTTTACTATACTGCATTTTCGGATACCTCATCACCAAGAAATACTTTTCAAAGGGCATTTCAGAGCAAGTTCCTTTCTTAATGTCTCTTCTAAACCCATTTTACAAGTTGAAGTACCCATCCTTTTCACCCACAACTTTACATTACAGCTTTTTTGGATACCTCAACACCAAGAAATACTTTTCAAAGGCATTTCAGAGCAACTATTTTTCTTAATGTCCTTCCTAAAACCATTTTACAAGTTGGAGTACTCATCCTTTTCACCCACAACTTTACATTACAGCTTTTTGGATACCTCAACACCAAGAAATACTGTTCAAGAGTCATTTCATAGCAAGTTCCTTTCTAAATCACTCTCCAAAAAAAATTTCACAAGTTTAAGCATACGTCATTTTCAAACACAACTATACATTAAAGCTTTTGGATACCTCAACACCCAGAAATAGTTTTCATAAGCCATTTCAGAGCAAGTTCCTTTCTTAATGTCCCTTCTAAACCCATTTTCCAACTTGAAGTACACATCCTTTACACCCACAACTTTACTTTACAGCTTTTTGGATACCTCAACACCAAGAAATACTTTTCAAAAGTCATTTCAGAGCAAGTTACTTTCTTAATGTCCCTCCTAAACACATTTTACAAGTTGAAGCATCCATCCTTTTTACCCACAACTTTACTTTACAGTTTTTTGGATAACTCAACACCAAGAAATACTTTTCAAAAGACATTACAGAGCAAGTTCATTTCTTAATATCCCTTCTAAACCTATTTTCTAACTTGAAGTACTCATCTTTTCCCCCACAACTTTACTATACTGCATTTTTGGATACCTCAACACCAAGAAATACTTTTCAAAAAACACTTCAGAGCAAGTTCCTTTCTTAATGTCCCTCCTAAACCCATTTTACAAGTTGAAGCATCCATCTTTTTCACCCACAACTTTACATTACAGCTTTTTGGATACCCCAACACCAAGAAATACTTTTCAAAAGACATTTCAGAGCAAGTTCCTTTCTTAATGTCCCTTCTAAACCAATTTTCCAACTTGAAGTACTCATCTTTTTCCCCACAACTTTACTATACTGCATTTTCGGATACCTCATCACCAAGCAATACTTTTCAAAGGGCAATTTCAGAGCAAGTTCCTTTCTTAATGTCCCTTCTAAACCCATTTTACAAGTTGAAGCATCAATCCTTTTCACCCCCCAACTTTACATTACAGCTTTTTGGATGCCTCAACACCATGAAATACATTTCAAAAGGCATTTCAAAGCAATTTTTTTCTTAATGTCCCTTCTAAACCTATTTTCCAACTTGAAGTACCCATTCTTTTCACCCACAACTTTACATTACAGCTTTTTGGATACCTCAACACCAAGCAATACTTTTCAAAAGGCATTCTAGAGCAATTTCCTTTCTGAATGTCCCTTCTAAACCCATTTCACACGTTGAAGCATCCATCCTTTGCACCCACAACTTTACATTACAGCTTTTTGGATACCTCAACACTAAGAAATACTTTTCAAAAGGCATTTCAGAGCAAGTTCCTTTCTTAATGTCCCTTCTAAAACCATTTTACAAGTTGAAGCATCCATCCTTTTCACCCACAACTTTACTTTACAGCTTTTTGGATACCTCAACACCAAGAAATACTTTTCTAAAGGCATTTCATAGCAAGTTCCTTTCTTAATGTCCCTTCTAAACCCATTTTCCAACTTGAAGTACCCATCCGTTTCACCCACAACTTTACTTTACAGCTTTTTGGATACCTCATCACCAAGCAATACTTTTCAAAAGACATTTCAGAGCAAGTTACTTTCTTAATGTCCCTCCTAAACTCATTTTACAAGTTGAAGCATCCATCCTTTTTACCCACAACTTTACTTTACAGATTTTTGGATACCTCAACACCAAGAAATACTTTTCAAAAGACATTTCAGAGCAAGTTCCTTTCTTAATGTCCCTTCTAAACCCATTTTCCAACTTGAAGTACTCATCTTTTCCCCCACAACTTTACTATACTGCATTTTTGGATACCTCAACACCAAGCAATACTTTTCAAAAGACATTTCAGAGCAAGTTACTTTCTTAATGTCCCTCCTAAACTCATTTTACAAGTTGAAGCATCCATCCATTTCACCCACAACTTTACTTTACAGCTTTTTGGATACCTCAACACCAAGAAATACTTTTCAAAGGACATTTCAGAGCAAGATCCTTTCTTAATGTCCCTTCTAAACCCATTTTCAACTTGAAGTACTCATCTTTTTCCCCACAACTTTACTATACTGCATTTTCGGATACCTCATCACCAAGCAATACTTTTCAAAGGGCAATTTCAGAGCAAGTTCCTTTCTTAATATCCCTTCTAAACCCATTTTACAAGTTGAAGCATCAATCCTTTTCACCCCCCAACTTTACATTACACCTTTTTGGATGCCTCAACACCATGAAATACCTTTCAAAAGGCATTTCAGAGCAATTTTTTATTAATGTCGCTTCTAAACCTATTTTACAAGTTGAAGTACCCATCCTTTTCACCCACAACTTTAAGTTACAGCTTTTTGTATACATCAACACCAAGAAATGCTTTTAAAGAGGCATTTTATAGCAAGTTCCTTTCTTAATGTCCCTTCTAAACCCATTTTACAAGTTTAAGCATCTATCCTTTTCACCCATAACTTTACATTACAGCTTTTTGGATACCTCAACACTAAGAGATACTTTTCAAAAGGCATTTCAGAGCAAGTTCCTTTCTTAATGTCCCTTCTAAAACCATTTTACAAGTTGAAGCATCCATCCTTTTCACCCACAACTTTACTTTACAGTTTTTTGGATACCTCAACACCAAGAAATACTTTTCAAAAGGCATTTCAGAGCAATTTCCTTTCTTAATGTCCCTTCTAAACCCATTTTCCAACTTGAAGCATCCATCTTTTTCACCCACAACTTTACTTTACAGCTTTTTGGATACCTCAACACCAGGAAATACTTTTCAAAAGGCATCTCAGAGCAAGTTCCTTTCTTAATGTGCCTTCTAAACCCATTTTTCAACTTGAAGTACCCATCGGTTTCACCCAAAACTTTACTTTACAGCTTTTTGGATACCTCAACACCAAGAAATACTTTTCAAAAGGCATTTCAGAGCAAGTTCCTTTCTTAATGTCCCTTCTAAACCCATTTTACAAGTTAAAGTACTTATCTTTTTCACCACAACTTTACATAACAGCTTTTTTGGATACCTTAACAACAAGAAATATTTTTCAAAGGCGTTTCAGAGCAACTTTTTTTCTTAATGTCCTTCCTAAACCAATTTTACAAGTTGAAGTACTTATCCTTTTCACCCAAAACTTTACTTTAGAGGTGTTTGGATACCACAACACCATGAAATACATTTCAAAGGACATTTCAGAGCAAGTTCCTTTCTTAATGTCCCTTCTAAAGCCATTTTACAAGTTAAAGCATTCATCCTTTTCACCCACAACTTTACTTTACAGCTGTTTGGATACCTCAACACCAAGAAATACATTTCAAAAGACATTTCAGAACAAGTTCTTCTCTTAAATTCGCTTATAAACCCATTTTACAAATTGAAGTACCCATCCTTTTCACCCACAACTTTACTTTACAACTTTTTGGATACCTCACCACCAAGAAATACCTTTCAAAAAGCATTTCAGAACAATTTCTTTTCTTAATGTCCCTTCTAAACTCATTTTACAAGTTTAAGCATCCATCCTTTTCACCCACAACTTTACTTTACAGCTTTTTGGATACATTAGCACAAAGAAATACTTTCCAAAAGGCATTTCAGAGCAAGTTCCTTTCTTAATGTCCCTTCTAAACCCATTTTCTAACTTGAAGTACCCATCCGTTTTACCCACAACTTTACTATACTGCATTTTTGGATACCTCAACACCAAGAAATACTTTTCAAAAGACATTTCAGAGCAACTTCCTTTCTTAATGTCCCTTCTAAACTCATTTTACAAGTTGAAGCATCCATCCTTTTCACCCACAACTTTACTTTACAGCTTTTTGGATACCCCAAAACCAAGAAAAACTTTTCAAAAGACATTACAGAGCAAGTTCCTTTCTTAATGTCCCTTCTAAACCAATTTTCCAACTTGAAGTGCTCATCTTTTTCCCCACAACTTTACTATACTGCATTTTCGGATACCTCATCACCAAGCAATACTTTTCAAAGGGCAATTTCAGAGCAAGTTCCTTTCTTAATGTCCCTTCTAAACCCATTTTACAAGTTGAAGTATCAATCCTTTTCACTCCCCAACTTTACTTTACAGCTTTTTGAATGCCTCAACACCATGAAATACCTTTCAAAAGGCATTTCAGAGCAATTTTTTTCTTAATCTCCCTTCTAAACCTATTTTCCAACTTGAAGTACCCATCCTTTTCACCCACAAATTTACATTACAGTTTTTTGGATACCTCAACACCAAGAAATACCTTTCAAAAAACATTTCAGAGCAATTTCCTTTCTGAATGTCCCTTCTAAACCCATTTTACAAGTTGAAGCATCAATCCTTTTCACCCACAACTTTACATTACAGCTTTTTGGATACCTCAACATCAAGAAATACTTTTCAAAAGGCATTTCAGAGCAAGTTCCTTTCTTAGTGTCCCTTCTAAAACCATTTTACAAGTTGAAGCATCCATCCTTTTCACCCACAACTTTAATTTACAGCTTTTTGGATACCTCAGCACCAAGAAATACTTTTCTAAAGGCATTTCAGAGCAAGTTCCTTTCTTAATGTCCCTTCTAAACCCATTTTCCAACTTGAAGTACCCATCCGTTTCACCCACAACTTTACTTTACAGCTTTTTGGATACCTCATCACCAAGCAATACTTTTCAAAAGACATTTCAGAGCAAGTTACTTTCTTAATGTCCCTCCTAAACTCATTTTACAAGTTGAAGCATCCTTCCTTTTCACCTACAATTTTACTTTACAGTTTTTGGATACCTCAACACCAAGAAATACTTTTCAAAAGTCATTTCAGAGCAAGTTCCTTTCTTAATGACCCTTCTAAACCCATTTTCTAACTTGAAGTACTCATCTTTTCCCCAACAACTTTACTATACTGCCTTTTTGGATACCACAACACCAAGAAATACTTTTCAAAAGACATTTCAGAGCAAGTTCCTTTCTTAATGTCCCTTCTAAACCCATTTTACAAGTTGAAGCATCCATCCTTTTCACTCACAACTTTACTTTACAGCTTTTTGGATACCTCAACACCAAGAAATACTTTTCAAAGGGCATTTCAGAGCAAGATCCTTTCTTAATGTCCCTTCTAAACCCATTTTCAACTTGAAGTACTCATCTTTTTCCCCACAACTTTACTATACTGCATTTTCGGATACCTCATCACCAAGCAATACTTTTCAAAGGGCATTTCAGAACAAGTTCCTTTCTTAATGTCCCTTCTAAACCCATTTTACAAGTTGAAGCATCAATCCTTTTCACTCCCAAACTTTACTTTACAGCTTTTTGAATGCCTCAACACCATGATATACCTTTCAAAAGGCATTTCAGAGCAATTTTTTCTTAATGTCCCTTCTAAACCTATTTTCCAACTTGAAGTACCCATCCTTTTCACCCACAGCTTTACTTTACAGCTTTTTGGATACCTCAACACCAAGAAATACTTTTCAAAAGGCATTTCAGAGCAATTTCCTTTCTGAATGTCCCTTCTAAACCCATTTTACATGTTGAAGCATCCATCCTTTTCACCCACAACTTTACATTACAGCTTTTTGGATACCTCAACACTAAGAAATACTTTTCAAAAGGCATGTCTGAGCAAGTTCCTTTCTTAATGTCCCTTCTAAAACCATTTTACAAGTTGAAGCATTCATCCTTTTCACCCACAACTTTACTTTACAGTTTTTGGATACCTCAACACCAAGAAATACTTTTCAAAAGGCATTTCAGAACAAGTTCTTTTCTTAATTTCCCTTCTAGACCCATTTTACAACTTGAATCATCCTTCCTTTTCACCCACAACTTTACTTTACAGCTTTTTGGATACCTCAACACCAGGAAATACTTTTCAAAAGGCATTTCAGAGCAAGTTCCTTTCTTAATGTGCCTTCTAAACCCATTTTTCAACTTGAAGTACCCATCGGTTTCACCCACAACTTTACTTTACAGCTTTTTGGATACCTCAACACCAAGAAATACTTTTCAAAAGGCATTTCAGAGCAAGTTCCTTTCTTAATGTCCCTTCTAAACCCATTTTACAAGTTGAAGTTCTTATCTTTTTCACCACAACTTTACATAACAGCTTTTTTGGATACCTTAACACCAAGAAATATTTTTCAAAGGCGTTTCAGAGCAACTTTTTTTCTTAATGTCCTTCCTAAACCAATTTTACAAGTTGAAGTACTTATCTTTTTCACCACAACTTTACATTACAGCTTTTTGGATACCTCAACACCATGAAATACTTTTCAAAAGGCATTTCAGAGCAAGTTCCTTTCTTAATGTCCCTTCTAAACCCATTTTACAAGTTGAAGCATTCATCCTTTTCACCCACAACTTTACTTTACAGCTGTTTGGATACCTCAACACCAAGAAATACTTTTCAAAATACATTTCAGAGCAAGTTCCTTTCTTAAAGTCCCTTCTAAACCCATTTTAAAAGTTGAAGCATACATACTTTTCACCCACAACTTTACTTTATAGCTTTTTGTATACCTCAACACCAAGAAATACCTTTCAAAAAGCATTTCAGAGCAATTTCCTTTCTTAACGTCCCTTCTAAACTCATTTTACAAGTTAAAGCATCCATCCTTTTCACCCTCAACTTTACTTTACAGCTTTTTGGATACATTAGCACAAAGAAATACTTTCCAAAAGGCATTTCAGAGCAAGTTCCTTTCTTAATGTCCCTTCTAAACCCATTTTCTAACTTGAAGTACCCATCCGTTTCACCCAGAACTGTACTTTACAGCTTTTTGGTTACCTCATCACCAAGCAATGCTTTTCAAAAGGCATTTCAGAGCAATTTACTTTCTTAATGTCCTTCCTAAACCAATTTTACAAGTTGAAGTACTTATCTTTTTCACCGCAACTTTACTTTACAGCTTTTTGGATACCTCAACACCCAGAAATACCTTTCAAAAGGCATTTCAGAGCAAGTTCTTTTCTTAATGTCCCTCATAAACCCATTTTTCATCTTGAAATACCCATCCGTTTCACCCACAACTTTACTTTACAGCTTTTTTGGATACCTCAACTCCAAGCAATACTTTTCAAAGGCATTTCAGAACAAGTTCTTTTCTTATTGTCCTTCCTAAACCAACTTTACAAGTTGAAGTACTTATCTTTTTCACCACAACTTTACTTTATGACTTTTTGCATACCCCAACATCAAGCAATACTTTTCAAAAAGCTTTATTATGCCCTTTCAGAACAAGTTCTTTACGTAATGTCCTTCCTAAACCAATTTTGCAAGTTGAAGTACTCATCTTTTCTCCCACAACTTTACAATAAGGCTTTTCGAATAACCCAACATCAAGCAATACTTTTCAAAAGGCTTTATTATATCTTTTCAGAACAAGTTCTTCACGTAATTTTCTTCATAAACCCATTTACAAGTTGAATTACTTATCTTTTTCCCCACAACTGTACTTTACGACTTTTTTGCACACCCAAACATCAAGAAATACTTTACAAAAGGCTTTATTATATCTTTTCAGAACAAGTTTTTTTTCTTAATGTCCTTCTTAAACCATTTTTACAAGTTGAAGTAGTTATCTTCTTCACCATAACTTTACTTTACGACTTTTTTCACACCCCAAGATCAAGCAATACTTTTCAAAAGGCTTTTTTATATCTTTTCAGAACAAGTTCCTTTCTTAATATCCTTCTTAAACCAATTTTACAAATTCTAAATTTTTTCTTAGTAGATAGAAAAAGCTATAGCATACTTGTGAATATTTTCCCGGAAGATAAAAATTTCTAGTTCAATGTTTAATTTTCTCAACGAAGTGAAGAAAAGTTCAAGTTCTATTCTGAATTTTCTCAATGAAAAAGAAATTAGTTATTGATCATTTCTATTTTTCCAAATAATATAAATATTTTATTTATATTACGTACGTAGCCTACGTTAGATTAGGTTAGGTGGCCTACGTACGCGCGCGTACGTAGGCTAACCTAGCCTAACCTAGCTTAACCTAACCTAACTTATTCTAGTCTAACCTAACCTAACCATACACCTAACTTTTTGCCTGTCTCTCACCTAAACTAACTTAAGTGAAGCGTACGCAGGGTAACCTAACCTAACCTAATCTAACCTAATTTACTATAGCCTAACCTAACCTAGCCAGACTCACCAGAAAAGGATAGGTAAACTTATCATGAATGCTCATTATAAGTTAACCTAAACTAAAAAAGGAGAAATGTTTCTATTTATTTATTAATATTTATTTATACCTAACCTATTGTTTTGGAGGTTAGATGAACGAGTTTGAATGATTTTCTTTAATAGTAGAACGAGTCACTCATTTTCTAATTTAAAAATTTGAATGGTAAATCCATAAGACAAACTAGGTAAAATTTAAAATTAGAACAGAACTTTAAATTTTTCATCTCTTTGAGGAAAAAAACAGAACTGAGGTGGAACCTTTTTATTTTCCTTGAAAAATTAGAATAGAACTCGAATATTTTGTGCTTCATTGAGTAAATGTGTGTGTAAGTTTTTGTGTGTGTGTAAGTTTTTGTGTGTGTGAGAAGGTTTTTGTGTGTGTGTAAGTTTTTGTGTGTGTGAGTAGGTTTTTGTGTGTGTGTAAGTTTTTGTGTGTGTGAGTAGGTTTTTGTGTGTGTGTAAGTTTTTGTGTGTGTGTGTAAGTTTTTGTGTGTGTGTAAGTTTTTGTGTGTGTCCATTTTGAAGTTGGAAAATATTTATATTATTTGGAAAAATAGAAATGACCAATAACTAATTTATTTTTCATTGAGAAAATTCAGAATAGAACTTGAACTTTTCTTCACTTCGTTGAGAAAATTAAACATTGAACTAGAACTTTTTATCTTCCGGGAAAATATTCACAAGTAGGCTATAGCTTTTTCTATCTACTAAGAAAAAATTTAGAATTTGTAAAATTGGTTTAAGAAGGATATTAAGAAAGGAACTTGTTCTGAAAAGATATTATAAAGCCTTTTGAAAAGTATTGCTTGATCTTGGGGTCTGCAAAAAGTCGTAAAGTAAAGTTGTGGTGAAGAAGATAACTACTTAAACTTGTAAAAATGGTTTAAGAAGGACATTAAGAAAAAAAACTTGTTCCGAAAAGATATAATAAAGCCTTTTGGAAAGTATTGCTTGATGTTTGGGTGTGCAAAAAAGTCGTAAAGTAAATTTGTGGGGAAAAAGATAAGTACTTCAACTTGTAAATGGGTTTAGGAAGAAAATTACGTGAAGAACTTGTTCTGGAAAGATATAATAAAGCCTTTTGAAAAGTATTGCTTGATGTTGGGTTATTCGAAAAGCCTTATAGTAAAGTTGTGGGGGAAAAAATGAGTACTTCAACTTGTAAAATTGGTTTAGGAAGGACATTACGTAAAGAACTTGTTCTGAAAGGGCATAATAAAGCCTTTTGAAAAGTATTGCTTGATTTTGGGGTATGCAAAAAGTCGTAAAGTAAAGTTTTGGTGTAAAGGATAAGTACTTCAACTTGTAAAATTGGTTTAGGATGGACATTAAGAAAAGAACTGGTTCTGGAATGCCTTTGAAAAGTATTGCTTGGAGTTGAGGTATCCAAAAAATCGGTAAAGTAAAGTTGTGGGTGAAAAGGATGGGTACTTCAAGTTGGAAAATGGGTTTATGAGGGACATTAAGAAAAGAACTTGCTCTGAAATGCATTTTGAAAGGTATTTCTTGGAGTTGAGGTATCCAAAAAGCTGTAAAGTAAAGTTGTGGGTGAAAAGAATGGATGCTTCAACTTGTAAAATGAGTTTAGAAAGGACATTAAGAAAGGAAATTGCTCTGAAATGCCTTTTGAAAAGGTATTTCTTGGTGTTGAGGTATCTAAAAAGCTGTAAAGTAAAGTTGTGGGTGAAAACGATGGGTACTTCAAATTGTAAAATGGGTTTAGAAGGGACATTAAGAAAGGAACTTGCTCTGAAATGCCTTTTGAAAAGTATATCTTGGTGTTGAGGTATCCACAAAAATGTAAAGTAAAGTTTTGGGTGAAAAGGATGAATGCTTCAACTTTTAAAACGGGTTTAGAAGGGACATTAAGAAAGGAACTTGCTCTGAAATGCCTTTTGAAAAGTATTTCTTGGTGTTGAGGTATCCAAAAAAATGTAAAGTAAAGTTTTGGATGAAAAGGATGAATGCTTCAACTTGTAAAACGGGTTTAGAAGGGACATTAAGAAAGGAACTTGCTCTGAAATGCCTTTTGAAAAGTATTTCTTGGTGTTGAGGTAACCAAAAAGCTGTAATGTAAAGTTGTGGTGAAAAAGATAAGTACTTTAACTTGTAAAATGGGTTTAGGAGGGACATTAAGAAAGGAACTTGCTCTGAAATGCCGTTTGAAAAGTATTTCTTGGTGTTGAGGTATCCAAAAAGCTGTAATGTAAAGTTGTGGGGGAAAAGGATGACTGCTTAAACTTGTAAAATGGGTTTAGAAGGGACATTAAGAAAGGAACTTGCTCTGAAATGCCCTTTGAAAAGTATTTCTTGGTGTTGAGGTATCCAAATAGCTGTAATGTAATGTTGTGGGTGAAAAGGATGGATGCTTCAACTTGTAAAATGGGTTTAGAAGGGACATTAAGAAAGGAACTTGCTCTGAAATGCCTTTTGAAAAGTATTTCTTGGTGTTGTGGTATCCAAAAATCTGTAATATAAAGTTGTGGGTGAAAAGGATGGGTACTTGAAGTTGGGAAATAGGTTTAGAAGGGACATTAAGAAAAAAATTGCTCTGAAATGCCTTTTGAAAGGTATTTCATGGTGTTGAGGCATTCAAAAAGCTGTAAAGTGAAGTTGGGGGGTGAAAGGATTGATGCTTCAACTTGTAAAATGGGTTTAGAAGGGACATTAAGAAAGGAACTTGCTCTGAAATGCCCTTTGAAAAGTATTTCTTGGTGTTGAGGTATCCAAAAATGCAGTACAGTAAAGTTGTGGGGGAAAAGATGGGTACTTCAAGTTGGACAATTGGTTTAGAAGGGACATTAAGAAAGGAACTTGCTCTGAAATGTCTTTTGAAAAGTATTTCTTGGTGTTGAGGTATCCAAAAAGCTGTAACGTACAGTTGTGGGTGAAAAAGATGGATGCTTCAACTTGTAAAATGAGTTTAGGAGGGACATTAAGAAAGTAACTTGCTCTGAAATGTCTTTTGAAAAGTATTTCTTGGTGTTGAGGTATCCAAAAAGCTGTAAAGTAAAGTTGTGGGTGAAACGGATGGGTACTTCAAGTTGGAAAATGGATTTAGAATGGACATTAAGAAAGGAACTTGCTCTGAAATGTCTTTTGAAAAGTATTTCTTGGTGTTGAGGTATCCAAAAAAGCTGTAAAGTAAAGTTGTGGGCGAAAAGGATGAATGCTTCAACTTGTAAAACGGGTTTAGAAGGGACATTAAGAAAAAAAGTTGGTCTGAAATGCCTTTTGAAAGGTATTTCTTGGTGTTGAGGTATCCAAAAAGCTGTAAAGTAAAGTTGTGGTGAAAAAGATAAGTACTTCAACTTGTAAAATTGGTTTAGGAAGGACATTAAGGAAAGAACTTGTTCTGAAATGCCTTTGAAAAGTATTGCTTGGTGTTGAGGTATCCAACAAGTTGTAAAGTAAAGTTGTGGGTGAAACGGATGGGTACTTCAAGTTAGAAAATGGGTTTAGAAGGGACATTAAGAAAGGAACTTGCTCTGAAATGCCTTTTGAAAAGTATTTCTTGGTGTTGAGGTATCCAAAAAGCTGTAAAGTAAAGTTGTGGTGAAAAAGAGAAGTACTTCAACTTGTAAAATTGGTTTAGGAAGGAAATTAAGAAAAGAACTTGTTCTGAGATTCCTTTTGAAAAGTATTTGTTGGTGTTGGTATCCAAAAAGCTGTAAAGTATAGTTGTGGGCGAAAAGGATGGATGCTTCAATTTGTAAAATGGGTTTAGAAGGGACATTACGGAAGGAACTTGCTCTGAAATGACTTTTGAAAAGTATTTCTTGGTTTTGAGGTATAAAAAAAGCTGCAAAGTAAAATTGTGGGTGAAAAGAATGGCTCCTTTAACTTGTAAAATAGGTTTAGAAGGGACATTAAGAAAAAAAATTGCTCTGAAATGCCTTTTGAAAGGTATTTCATGGTGTTGAGGTATTCAAAAAGCTGTAAAATAAAGTTGAGGGTGAAAAGGATGGATGCTTCAACTTGTAAAATGGGTTTAGGATGAACATTATGAAAAGAACTTGTTCTGAAATGTCCTTTGAAAAGTATTGCTTGGTGCTGAGGTATTCAAAAAGGCAGTATAGTAAAGTTGTGGGGGAAAAGATGAGTACTTCAAGTTGGAAAATGGGTTTAGAAAGGGACATTAAGAAAGGAACTTGCTCTGAAATGTCTTTTGAAAAGTATTTCTTGGTGTTGAGGTATCCAAAAAGCTGTAAAGTAAAGTTGTGGGTGAAACGGATGGATGCTTCAACTTGTAAAATGGGTTTAGAAGGGACATTAAGAAAGTAACTTGCTCTGAAATGTCTTTTGAAAAGTATTTCTTGGTGTTGAGGTATCCAAAAAGTTGTAAAGTAAAGTTGTGGGTGAAAAGGATGGGTACTTCAACTTGTAAAATGGGTTTAGGATGGAAATTAAGAAAATAACTTGTTCTGAAAAGATATAATAAAGCCTTAAAAAGTTTTAAAAATTGGGGAGGGGACTCTTTGGGGCCCCGGGGGGAGGCATTAGGGGGTCGGGGGGCCCTTGAGGGCCGGGTGGTCCTTTGGGGACCCGGGAAGGCCTTTGGGGGTTCGGGTGGTCCTTTGGGATCCTGGGGGGCCTTTGGGGACCGGGGGCTTCCTTCGGGGCTGGGGTAGGGGGATCGGGGCCCTTTGGGGTTGGGGTAAGGGGATCGGAGCCCTTTGGGGTTGGGGTATGGGGATTGGAGCCCTTTGGGGTTGGGGTAGGGACCTCACGACACTTTTCAAATCGAGCTTTTGTATTGTAACAACAGTATAGTTTCCCCTTTAAATTCTTTTCTAAAACATCTTCTAACATCATCGTTTAAAATGTCTCTAACTGTTTCACCGAAATAATTTCCTAAAATGTCTAAAATGGTTTCGCCCAAATAACCCCTAAACGTAATTTCTGCGTGTTCCTTTTGTTTTTGGCGTCCCTGCGCTGTCACATTTGAAATTACTGGGAAACCCTTTCCCGCGTTAATCTCTTCATCTCTAAGATCAAAATATTCGCCCGAAGTTTCTTGGAGAATTGTTTCTGGGGTGAAGTTTATTAATATCTTTGGAGTTCGACCAGGAGAATTGTTTCCGGGGCGAAGTTTATTAATGTCTTTGGTTTTCATCCAGGAGAATTGCTTCTGGGCGAAGTTTTTTAACGTCTGACAGATGATGTCATGGTTGATTGATTTGTCAAGAAAGGGGAATTAATTTCTTGTTTCTAAGGGGAATTATTGATTCACGAAAGGGGAATTGAGGTCATTGACCCACTTCGATTACGCAATCATTCTCCCTGGGGATTGCATGCCCATATTTGGTGTGGGCGTGGGACTGACAGCACAGGTGTTCTCCCTAGGGACTCTATGCCCATATATGGTGTACTGATCGGAGTATAAGATAGCTTTCTACTATAAGAAAGACTTATAAAAGAAGTTTTTTTACATGAAAAACCAGCTGCCCAAAATCTAAAAGAACTCTTATCTGAGAAACAAAGACCATCTGAGTTAGTACACCAGTTATACTCCCAAATTAGGGGAAAGTAACTAGATTATGCAAAAAATTGTCCTGGTGTAAGGACAGATGACATAACTATTAGTATTTTTAAAATTGGTATGCTCCCTTCAATCTGAAGGAGAGTACTAGAACAAACTAAAGCAACAGATGATAAGGAAATCAGCATTAAAATCCAATTCTTTTGATGTATCTATTGGTATCAAAATTCCCTTTTTTAGAGTTTCGGTTACTATTGAGCCGGATCGCTCCTTACTTGCAGTTCGCTATCACAAACTGTTTGATGATAAATCAGTTTAGCTATACGAAGCTTTAAAATAAAATCTCAAAACATTTTTCCGTAATAAGAAGGGATATTTCACCACAGAGAGATTAATTCCTATCCATCCTTCCCCATATCCCTTCTTTATATCTATGCGAGGGCTTATGGTGAGTTATACAATTTGAGAATTGAAATTCGCACTTTTGGGCAACTCTCATTCCCCTCCAGGGATAAATATTGACCCACTACCTTAGCCAAAAAATCGAGTAAATCGACTTAAGTAAATCAATCATTAAGTTATATATCTGTAAAACGATATATCTTGTATGGAATACGTGACTTTTCAGAACGAATGCGTCACCGTGTGCTTTACTGCCTCTGCAACTGGGAAGATCAATACATAGTTTTTTTATACTTTGGCTATCTAAGAATTTTCAGTTCATAGCAACCTCATCCTCTATGTGGCCAAATCGTAGTTTGGCACCACAAAATGACAGAAAACGCTACTTATTCGTGGCACAATCTTCTTGGTCACTTAAAAATGGCACTAAAACTTTTAATTTTGCCGTTATCAGACCTCTCCCAATATTTCAGAGCTATTGGTTTGATACGATCACCCCTGGTGAAAACAAAATAAAATCCTAGGAAAAAGGAGCGGGTACTATTTATACAAGAAACGGGGATGAGTTTCTACAGTTCTAGAGCTCATTTGGTTCTAGAGCTGAAATAATCGAAAATGATTTCAGGGAAGCCAGTACCGTGCTTATTTTTGTTACCATCAACTTGCATCCCCAAGATATCTGACCAAATTTTGAGATTATTGTTCAATTTAAAATAGTCAAAAGGTTCAATAAATATGTCTTCCGAGTCACATCGCCTCCCAAGCCCCTGAGGCAAGAGCTATAAATTATGCGAGCTGCTAATTGTTTGCATATAGGATTCACCTCATGCATGGGTTTGGGGATTGGTTTGAAACCTTCAGGGATTCTTGTGGGATGGAGGGGGGTTTAAGCTCACCTCAAGTTTTGAGTTAGGCTAGGGGACAGAAGGAACATTTATGGATACTAAATTCAACTCAGTTTGTCTTAAAAGTATGAGTATTTATTTATTTAAACGATGTGCGTGATAAATCAACATTTTCCTATCTTTTATCGGGCGCGGAAATATTCTTTTAAAGAAAAAAAAATTACGATCAACGTTTACGTATTTCATAGCTTATATTGAAGCTGAAATGGGATTTCGTTTGCATGTCTCGGGGATTTATGTGGGAATACTCACATTCCAGTGCCCCTGGCGATTTTTCTTGTGGTGAAAGTTACTGATACTTGAGAATTTTTTGCTAAGCCGAGATAGAGTTACACGAAAAGATATAAAGGAAAATGAAAAAGTTTGTGATACCTTGGATGTGAAGAAAGATTTGTTTTCTGAGGAAGAATTAGCGACAGTACTAAAAAGGTTAAAAAATAATAAGGCTCCAGGTACTGATGGGGTGGTAAATAAGTTTCCTAAATATGGCGGCTCGGAGGTTAGAAATAAGTTACTGAAGATTATGAATATGATTTTTGAAAATGGGGAAGTACCTTAATTGTGCCACTTAATAAGAAAGGTGATAAAAGTGAGTGTGATAATTATCGAGTCATTAGTCTGGTCTCTGTAGGTAGCAAATTACTTAGTAATATGACACTATTTACACCGAGAGATTTCGACAAAGTTTTAAGAGAAGAACAGAACGGTTTTAGAAAAGGTAGAGGATGTGTCGACCAAATTTTTATTCTTAGGTTAAGAATTTAGAAGTGCCTGAGTTGTCAAATACCTTTGGTCCTCAGTTTTATAGATTATGAGCAAGCATTTGATTTGTCGATAAAAGAGCTTTAGCAAAGGTTTTATCCTTGTATGGTATACAAGACAAATACATTAAAGTGATTAGTGCTATGTACGAGAATAACACTGCTGCAGTTAAGGTAAAAAATGAGGTTAGCAGCTGGTTTTGTATTAAATCAGGAATTAAGCAGGGTTGAGTTCTAGCCCCATTTATATTGATTATTTTGATGGATTTTGTCTTGAGGAGCACAGGAAAGGCAATGGGAGACCACGGAATCAAATGGGGAGGAAAAAGTCTCCTGGACTTAGATTATGCTGATGAATTAAGCATCCACGAGGAAAGTGTGAGCAAAATGAATCAACTTTTAGAGGTTTCACGAGTTCAGGGTTCTAGAATAGGAATGTTCAGAAGACTTAAGTCACTAAGGCTAGGAATAAATGAAGATGAAAAGGTGATGTTGGGCAACTAAAAGACTGATCAAGTGGGCAGCTTCGCTTATCTTGGTAGTATTGTTGGTGGAGATGGTGGGAGCAGTGAAGATGTTAAAAGTAGAATAGCCAGGCGCTTCGAAAAGCAGATGAAGATTTGCTAGATGTTTTTCAGAGAAATTGCTTAAGGATTGTTCTAGGCACCCGGCTGACTGACCGGTGTGCGTGTAATTGAACCACCATGTAACTGAACCACAAGCAACTGAACCCCTGTAACTGAACTACCGAAGAACTGAGCCACCGTGTAACTGAACCACCGTGCAACTGAATCGCCTTGCAACTGAACCCTCGTTTGACTGAACCATCGTGTAACTGAACCACCAGGCAACTGAAGCCCATTTAACTAAGCCCTGGTGTAACTAAACCCCCGTGCAACTCAACCCCATTTAACTGAACCCTCGTGCAACTGAACCCCCATGCAACTGAACCACCGTGAAACTGAACTACCGTGCAACTAAGCCACCGTGAAACTGAGCCACCGTGCAACTGAACCACCATGCAGCTGAACCCTCATGTAACTGAACCATCGTTTAACTGAACAACTGAACTCAGTTTTTCAATATTCTAAAAATATGAGGCAATATTATCGGCTAAATCACAAGTTAGAATTATTACATGTTCAACCTTGATTTTTTTTTTTTTTATAGAGAAATAACTTTATTTACATAAATATTTACAAAAGTAGAGAGCTATCAGGAGGTCCAAGGGGGAGTCCATATATGGGCATAGAGTCCCTAGGGAGAACACCTGTGCGGTGAGTCCGACGGGACACCATATATGGGCATGGAATCCCTAGGGGAATGGATTTCCGAGAAATTGATTGCGTAACCTAGGCTAACCTAATGAGCTCGTGACGGGGCACCATATATGGAGATAGACTCCCTAGGGGAAATGGATTTCTGAGAAATTGATTGCGTAATCGAAGGGGAAGTAAATTGATCCGATAACGGGAAACAAATCACGTGTCTCCTTCTAAACCAATCAGAGGGCTGGTTACATCTCCTTCTAAGCCAATCAGCGGCTCGCTTACATATGGTTTTCCCCATTACATCGCAATTCGCCCTTGAAATTTCATATATAACGGACATGCAATGTGATTAAATTATCAGACAGTATTCTGACACAATGGATACAACAATGAACATTATTGATGAGTTAGATGCCTTGGCAGCCTCAATTTACCATGTAAGTTCCGTTTTAGTACATTTTCATTTTTATTCTCAAAATAAAATTATTTTCCTTGTTCACCCTACAGTATATTCAGGTAAATCCCCCCCCCCTCCCACTCCAATACAAACTCCACTATGTTATCTTTATACTCGCTAGAAAACGTAAAATATGTTCTTTTTACCACCTAAACCCCCCTCTGTTTATGACTGTAATTCTTTCATTGGAAATAATTCTATTTCTCGAAAAGGTGACGTTTTCACCCGTCTGCATTTTCAATGCACCTTTGTGTATCCTAGCAAATGTGACAACTGACATCCATCGCTCTGTTGTCATTAAGCAGCTCTGTTTTGACATAAAGCTCCTTGCAAGGTTATAATTAGTTTGGCATCCCTTTTCCTGTGTGTTTACGATAGCGGTTTGGCCAAAGGGATTGTTTTTCTCCGTAAAATTAAAACAGTTTCAGACAAAAAGAGTTTGCAACAATTAAGTTAGACCTACGCAACTTGTATTAGGAGGAGTGAAACGAGTTATTCCCCAAAAATGATTGCTAAAAAATTTTTTAGGACAGTGTTGAAAAGGGGGGAGGGGGACTTCATTGTGATAAATGTTTTTTAGATAAAATTATTGCTAGGTTAGGTTATGGGCATACTAATTTTCATTCTGTAAAAAAAAGGAAAATTATTTCGATACTAAGTTTTTCTCTTCTTTTAAGGACAATTATGAAGAATATATTGCCCCTCCACCTGTAAAGAGAGCAAGCGAGGGTGAGGCAGCCCCACAGCACGCCAGTCACTGGTTGGAGAACCCTGCTGTCACATCGGTGCAAGAATGTAACGCCGTCGGCCCGTTCACTCTCCATCATGCGTTGCCTTCAAGAGCTTCCCCACGTACACAAGGTCAGGAGGTCCAACATGCTTCTCCAGGACCTTCAAGCACTCAACTGCATCCGGGATATACAAATGTCAGCATTTTTTTAATCTAACTTATAGAAAAATCAAAACAATCCCATTTTTCATCGCGCTGTAAAAGACTGTGTGTTTGTGTCTCAGAGATATTAAAATATTAACCCCCCGCCCCAACCCTTGTTTTAAATTTCTCTGCTCACTCCTCCCGGAGAGTTTCTAAATATAATTTAATTTTTTTTTTTTTTTACTTTGTTAAATAAAACCACTCTTTTTTTTCTAATCTTTCCTATTTTCTCTGGCCCCACTGTAGGCATTTTCGCTGTCTCTTCAACCTCATAATAATATTTTTCGTTAATATCTAGTTAATTACTGATAGAACTAGATTCTTTTTATCTCAAAATGCTGTTTTTCACTAGAATATTATAGTTTTAAAGGATTCGGTCTTCTAACAATCGACTCTTTTCATCAGTCGATCAGACAGTCAAAGCCTTTCAAAGATATTAAAAGAAAAATTGTTCCCCCCTTTTTTAATCAGGTCAATTATCGTATACAGGGATGAGGGCGGTTGCCAAGCACCGCCGGGGGGGGGGGTGCTGGGCCGGGTAAGAGGGGAGCATTAAATAGTGGAAATTGGGAGGGGTTGTTTGAACAAAATCAAAACCTTCTATATCATCCTTTAGATTTTAATTAAGTTGCAACTTTCAAAATATATAGAGTGGGGCATATGCTACTGCTATTAAGCGTTTTTCCAAGCATATATGTAAATAATAATCCAATTTTTTTAAAACAGTAGGGCTGATTTAGACACTTTGAAAATAATCTATTTTTTTTTATAGGTCGTTCTGGTTCCATATTCGCCATCTCCCCCCTGCTCGTCAGTTGGTGAAGGAGAGGACGCGCATGTGGAGCTCCCCAACAATTCACTATGGGATGGCATCATTTTACATCAAATTTCAGATAACTATCATGACTTTTTAGCTGTTTATTTTAATATAGATAATAGCGCAGTTGAGCAGGGGGACTTGAGTCCAAACACCTTGCAGCTTTTAGATGATTTTAGACGGGAATTAACAGGGAACCCTCCTCTAGCCCCCGATAACCTACTTCCACTTCAATCGAATGAAGTGGCCTCGAACAACTCTATTATTGAACAATGTGGGGGAGGGGGTGTCGATAATATACAAGAGGGGGAGGGGGAGGGTAATACCCAATTTACATCATTCCCTGAATTTCAGGTATCAAACACTATTTTAAATGCAATAGTTGTCTACACTGCAACTTTTGATGACCCATTTAATTCGCTTTTGTGTGGTAATTTTATGTTTGACCCCGTAGAAATTGTGCATGACTATGTAGATAGAAATCATGCACTGCTGGAGAACCAAATTCAATTATGGGGAGGGGGAAGGGATTAAATTAAGGTATCTATTGTTTTAAAGGCGTTTTATTTAAATTAGAGGAAAAGTAAAGTCTACCACTATTATGCAAACGCCGAGATGCGTTTTAGCAATCTAAATTTTCAGAGTTTTGTGGGTGCTTTTTCCGATTGGATAGGTCATATTATTGCGCATCTCCAGAATTATAACGACAATGGAAGCGGGCCAGTAGTTTTATTTGTTGAAAATTTAAGTGTTAATATCTGTAAATTTAAGAAAGATTTTATTTTAAGAGGGGGGCATAGGGATGAGGGTACAGTTTTAAAATATAATCACAATCTAGAAGGATGTAAAGGTGTCCAACGAATTTGTTTTGAAACAGGTCAAAAATGTTTCGAGTACGCTTTTCTCATGTCAGCTTTCCGACCTTTGAAAGATGAAGCCTCAAAGATGAATTTAGATCACTTGGCTGTAAATGGGAAGGAGGGGTCCATTTTTCCCATTGTAGATTTCACTTGTTTAGAGGGAAAATACCCAGTAACGCTTAGGTCTATTGATATTTTTGAAAGGGCCAATGCTCATTTATATATCGGCGTTACTGTGGTTCAGTATGAAACTGAATTTGAAGATGGGGTTCGTTTAAAAAAGAAGGGGGCGGTATTCCCAGTAAGGGGTCCGTCAATAGAATTGGGCAAACACTGTGTTTGGATGTTGTACACACCACCATCTAGTGATCTAACCAATTCAATTGGCCATTTTAACCCAATCACAGACATCAGTAGAGTTCTGGGGGAGGGTAAGAATAGGGGGACACGTTTCTACTGTCCGACATGCCTGTTTAGATTTTGGACATAATTAAAGTGGCAAAATCATATGAAGCACTGTAGACGGCATGGCTACCAGTCAATGGAAACGGTTGCAGGGGATAGGGCCTTTTTATGTTATAAAATTTTCAAAACACCCTCCTCCAGAGCAACAAAATATCTTTGGATTGTGAGGCTAAGCTGGTGGAAGTGAACGATCCTCGATTTCCAAACTGAATCAAAGAACATCAAGCTATTGCAGTGTCCTATGCCCACGCCCAAAGAGAAAATTCTAACACCATGCAGTTGTTAGAAATAGTAAAAACATTGGATGAGGGAGAGTTCATGATCAGGGCGCTGACTAACTTAATTGGCACGGTTAATGGAGCTAGTCCTCGTTTGAGAAATACGCATTACCCTATTTCGCTTACTGCAGAGGATTATTTCGCGATTGAAAAAAAAAAAATATGCTGGGTTTGTAAGGGGGAGTGTGAAGAGAGGGATTAGGAGACTAAAGGGACTAGGGGAAACTGATAGAGGAAGGGGACATTCAGAGATCATAATCACCTATGGCAGGAAATATCCTCTGGGGGTAGTAATTTTAGAGGGGTAGCGCATCAATCGTGTAACTTAAATGTTAGCCAGCAGTTTTTATGCCAGTTTTTATCCACAATGCAAATTATGATTTAAAATTTATTTTACCGGCACTGGCACGTATGCACAGGGAGGGAGGGGGAATAGATAGTCCAAGGGTAAATAATTCATTTACCTATAACATCATTCCCAAATCGGCCGAGAAGTTGTTGCTTCTAGAGTTGAAATGGCAGGTAGTAAATAATGGGCATACGTGTTGGAATAAAAACAGGTTTTTAGATTCCTTTAGTTTTTTCCCAAGGCATTGAGTCAATTGATTCAAGTTCAGAAAAGCGACAATTTTGATAGTTTTCCTTTACTTAAACAGCACTTTCCAGACAGTGAAATGTAGGACCTATTGACCTGTAAAGGTGTATATGCATACGACTATTACTGGTCTGGCGCTCGCTTAAGCGAGGTGAAACTACCTCCAATTAAAGCTTTTTACAATTCACTCACCAACAGTGAATGCACAGCCGAGGAATATGAGTTTGCCAAGAAGGTGTGGTCTAAGGGGAATTGTAGAAATGGGTGCAATTATTGTAGACTGTACTTGGCCAGTGACGTTTTAACTCTGTTAGACATAGTCTGCAAGAACACAGACCAAATCTATTCAGAGTTCGGGCTAGATATAGGCTATTATTTTTCCACGCCACATTTGGTGAAGGACTTGATTTTAAAAACTAGTAAGGAGGAAATAGGCCGAATAACTGATATAGATCCACACCTTTTTGTAGAGCGTTCAATGAGGGGAGGGTATGTTTTTCATGGGAATCACGTCTTGGCAACCGATCCAAGCGCAAAAAACAGCAACACCGGCGGAATGTCAAAATGTAGTGCTCCTGGAGATAAGCTTATTGTACCCCTTGGCAATTTCTCACTAATCTTGGCCGTGTGTGAACTATCAATGCCTTGAGACTCCTTGTAAGTTCTTTGACATAACCACCGTCCAGGACAATGGGCCACAAGGTTGGTTCTTTGAAATTGACGGGCACATTCCTCTGGAGCTTCACGATTCAGTCAGAGATTTTGTTTTTCCCTGTATCAATCGACCCGTGAGCAGGGACTCACTGAGCCCCTAAAATCAATCACTGGTTGAGGATATGGGGATGCATTGGACCCCCTCCAAGCTAAAACTGATTGCAGATTTGGACCCTAAGGAGAATATTGTTGTTCACCATGTGCTTTTGCACTGGACTGTGAACAATGGTTTCAAGATAACCAAAATACATAGGGTTTTGCAGTTCAATCAGAAACCATACTTGAAGACGGGTATCGACACTTTTGTTGATAAACGCTCTAGGGCAAACAGAAAAGTAGAGAAGGAAATGTACAAACTCATTCGAAATTCAGCGTTTGGCAAAATGTGTGAAAGCGTACGCAACAGATCTCGCTGCGACGTCGTAACTGATCCTCAAGAGTGTGCACGAATTATTGCCGACCCTAATTTTACATAGTTCACGAGCATAGAGGCTGGCATGGTTCTTCTACACAGGAAAAATAGAAATGTGGTACTGAACAAGAATACGGCAGGAGGTAGTTCAGTAGTTGAAATTTCCAAGAAGCTCATGCTGTCGTTTTTTTTATAATGTGTTCAAGGTACAATGGCCAAGGGCGGGGGCGGTTCAAGTTTAAAATGGGGATAAAGATTCTCTGCTGCTAAAGGTAAAAAATGGGGATTTATTTGGGGATTTAGAAAATGGGGAACACATCGGCTCGCGGATGGATTTCACCAACTGGAATCCGTCCCTCTACCCTGAGTTGGTGAAACGTGAATCCCCCAACCAACTACTAATGTTAAAATCAGAGACGGGGAGTGATTTGATATCCAGGGGGGTGTTCCCGGGTCCTAAAGTTTATTGCGTTGAAACTCATAATGGGGATGTAAAGCAGGCGTGTAAAGGAGTGCCTGCACATTTTGTAAAGAGCAATTTCAACATGAGCGTGTACAGAGACTGTGTCGAAAGTAGCCTAGGGCCGAAAGCACAAGTGCTTGCAATTCGCTCTCTACAGTATAAAAATTATACTGTAAGAGTGGAAAAGAATGCAATGTCGTGTATATCTAACAAAGTCTATGTGCTCGAGAATGGTGTAAGTGTGCTACCAAATGGCCACTACCGTATTTCAGACCGAGTTGAATGCATAGACTATCGCAATCAACTTGGTCTGGATAAATTAGCCTAACCACTAACCCTAGCCTAACCTAACCACCAACCTTTCATAAATTAACTACCCTAACCCAACCTCACCTTAACCCAACCTAACCTAAACCCAACCACTGACCTAACATAACCTGTAGTGACGACAACTATTGTAAACAGTTTTTTCCACCGCGGCCCCGGGGGGTGGGGGGTCCCACCCGCAGCCGGCCTTCGCCCCCCCGGTCCGTGACCCCAGGAGGAGGGGGGCCTTAGGGGGGAATCTTTTAAATTCATAGTGTTCAACTGTGCTTTTGTTATTGTTAGTGTTCGTAAGTAGTTTTTTTTATGTCAATAAGTGAAAAATGTAGTTCTGATTCTTGTAAAAATAGTGTGTGTGCTATTCGTGCTGTTTTACAAAAAAGTGTGTACTATTGCTGTTCTACCAATAGTGTGTGTTATTGATGTTCATGCTGTACAAAAAAAAGTGTTTTTGGCAATAAATGAATGAAATATTGTTTTACAAATAGGACTATTGATGTTCATGCTGTACAAAAAGTGTTTTTGTCAATAAATGAAAAATATTGTTGTACAACTAGTGTTAATAAATATTTTTGTTCTTGTTGAACAAATAGTGTGTGCTATTCATGCTGTACAGAAAAGTTCTGATGTTAATAAATGAATGAAATGTTGTTTTTGTTGTTCTTGTTATTGAATAACGTACTAGGTAGATCTAAGGGAAAATAATTATTTATTCATTAGATAAGTAAGGTTTAAATTTAGTTGTAGACCGACTATTCTCAATAGCAGCAGTATATATCAAGTTAAAACACCATTCAGATCGCTTCTGTGTGGATCGTCAATGTCAGGTAAAACTTTTAGAATGTTTATTAAAAATATGAGAGATGTACGAAAAAGGAATTTTCAAATAAATTAATACTACTAGCAGACTCATAAAACAATTTATTATTGACTGACTGTCAAAATTAATAGGAAAAAAAGTACTTTTGCATAGAACAAATTCAACTACACAGATATTTCATAGCATCAAAAGGATCTTAAAACATTTCACAGAATCGAGAGACTACTATTGCCATCTACGAACCTATAGCTATAGATGGCAGCATAGTCCCTAAGACACACGGCTATAGTCTCAGAGACATGAAAAAAAACAATAGATATTGATGACAATACTAAACTAACATAACCACAAAATTCCACATTATTGCACAGAAATAGCAAAACCATAGGTTAGGTTAGATTAAGTTAGGTTAGATTAGGTTAGGTTAAGTTAGGTTAGGTTAGGTTAGCCTACGTACGCCATCGTACGTAGGCTAACATAACTTAACCTAACCTAATCTAACCTAACTTAATCTAACCTAACCTATGTTTTTGCTATTTCTGTGCAATAATGTGGAATTTTGTGGTTATGTTAGTTTAGTATTGTCATCAATATCTATTGTTTTTTTTCATGTCTCTGAAACTATAGCCGTGTGTCTGAGGGATGTGATGCCATCTTTAGCTATAGGTTGGTAGATGGCAATAGTAGTCTCTCAATTCTGTGAAATGTTTTAAGATCCTTTTGATGCTATGAAATATCTGTGTAGTTGAATTTGTTCTATGCAAAAGTACTTTTTTTCCTATTAATTTGACACTCAGTCAATAATTAATTGTTTTATGAGTCTGCTAGTAGTATCGATTTCTTTGAAAATTCCTTTTTCGTACATCTCTCATATTTTTAGTAAATATTCTAAACGTTTTACCTGACATTGACGATCCACACAGAAGCGATCTGAATGGTGTTTTAACTTGATATATACTGCTGCTATTGAGAATAGTCGGTCTACAACTAAATTTAAACCATACTTGTCTAATGAATAAATAATTATTTTCCCTTAGATCTACCTAGTACGTTATTCAATAACAAGAACAACAAAAACAACATTTCATTCATTTATTAACATCAGAACTTTTCTGTACAGCATGAATAGCACACACTATTTGTTCAACAAGAACAAAAATATTTATTAACACTATTTGTGCAACAATGTTTTTCATTTATTGCCAAAAACACTTTTTTTGTACAGCATGAACATCAATAACACACACTATTTGTACAACAGCAATAGTACACACATTTTTGTACAACAGCACGAATAGCACACACACTATTTTTACAAGAATCAGAACAACATTTTTCACTTATTGACATAAAAAAAACTACTTACGAACACTAACAATAACAAAAGCACAGTTGAACACTATAAATTTAAAAGACTCCCCCCTAAGGACCCCCTCCTCCTGTGTTCACAGACTGGGGGGGGCGAAGGCTGCCTGTGGGTGGGATCCCCACCCCCAGGGGCTACGATGGAAAAAACTGTATACAATAGTTGTCGTCACTACAGGTTATGTTAGATCAGTGGTTGGGTTAAAGTGAGGTTGGGTTAGGGTGAGGTTGGGTTAGGAGAGTTAATTTATGACAGGTTGGTGGCTAGGTTAGGTTGGGGTTAGTGGTTAGGCTAATTTATCCAGACCAAGTTGATTGCGATAGTCTATGTATTCAACTCGGTCTGAAATACGGTAGTGGCCATGTGGCAGCGCACGTAAACCATTCTTGAGCATAAAGACTTTGTTAGATATACACGATATTGCATCCTTTTCCACTCTTACAGTATAATTTTTATACAGTAGAGAGCGAATTACCAGCACTTTTGCTTTCGCTCCTGGGCTACTTTCCGCACAGTCTCTGTACACGCTCATGTTGAAATTGCTCTTTACAAAATATGTAGGCACTCCTTTACCCACCTGCTTTACATCCCCATTATGAGTTTCAACGCAATAAACTTTAGGACCCTGGAACACCCCCCTGGATATCAAATCACTCCCCGTCTCTGATTTTAACATTAGTAGTTGGTTGGGGGCTTGATATTTCACTAATTTAGGGCGAAGGGATAGAGTCCGGTTGGTGAAATCCATCCACAAGCTGATGTCCTCCCCATATTCTAGGTCACTCAATAGCGTCTCAGTTTTAATTTTTAGCAGAAGATAATATGTACCATCATCGTCAACTTTAACCTCCCCTTCCCATGGCCAGTGCACCTTGCACACATTGTAAAAAAATGACAACATGAGCTTCTTGGAAATTTCTATTACTGAACCACCTCCTGCTATATTCTTGTTCAGTATAACATTTCGCTTTTTCCTGTGTAGAAGAACCATGCAAGCCTCTATGCTCGTGAACGATGTAAAATTGGGGTTGGCAATAATTCGTGCACACTCTTGAGGATCAGTCACAACGTCGCAGCGAGATCTGTTGCGTACGCTTTCACACATTTTGCCAAACGCTGAATTTAGAATGAGTTTGTACATTTCCTTCTCCACTTTGCTGTTTGCCCTAGAGCGTTTATCAACAAAAGTATCTTTAAACGTTTTCAAATATGGTTTCTGATTGAATTGCAGGACCCTATGTATTTTGGTGATCTTGAAACAATTGTTCACCATCCAGTGCAAAAGCACATGGTGAACAACGATATTCTCCTTAGGGTCCAAATATGCAATCAGTTTTTGCTTAGAGGGGGTCCAGTACATCCCCATATCCTCAATCAATGATCGATTGTAGGGGCTCAGTGAGTCCCTGCTCACTGGTCGATTGATACAGGGAAAAACAAAATCTCTGACTGAATCATGAAGCGCCAGTTGAATATGCCCGTCAATTCCAAAGAACCAACCTTGTGGCCCATTGTCCTCGACGGTGGTAATGTCAGGGAACTCACAAGGATTCTCAAGTCATTGATAGTTAACACACGGCAAAGAGTAGTGAGACATTGCCGAGGGGTACAATGAGTTCATTTCCAAGAACACTGCATTTGACTTTGCACCGGTGCTGCTGTTTTGTGCTCTCGGATCGGTTGACAAGACGTGATCCCCAAGAAAAACACACCCTCCCCTCATTGAACGCTCTACAAAAAGGTGTGGATCTACATCAGTTATTAGGCCTATTTCCTCCCTACTAATTTTTAAAATCAAGTCCATCACCAACTGTGGCGTGGAAAAATAATAGCCTCTATCTAGCCCAAACTCTGAATAGATTTGGTCTGTGTTCTTGCAGACTATGTCTAACAGAGTTAAAACGTCACTGGACAAGTACAGTCTACAATAATCCCACCCATTTTTATAATTCCCCTTAGACCACACCTTCTTGGCAAACTCATAGTCCTCGGCTGTGCATTCACTGTTGGTGAGTGAATTGTAAAAATCTTCAATTGGAGATAGTTTCACCTCGCTTAAGCAAGCACCAGAACATTAATAGTCGTATGCGTATACACCTTTACAGGTCAATAGGTCATACATTTCACTGTCTGGAAAGTACTGTTTAAGCAAAGGAAAACTATCAAAATTGTCACTTTTCTGCACTTGAATCAATTGACTCAATACCTTGGGAAAAAACTAAAGGAATCTAAAAACCTGATTTTATTCCAACACGTATGTCCATTATTTACTACCTGCCATTTCAGCTCGAGAAGCAACAACTTCTCGGCCGATTTGGGAATAATGTTATGGGTAAATAAATTATTTACCCATGGACTATCTACTCCCCCTCCCTCCCTGTGCATACGTGCCAGTGCCGGTAAAATAAATTTTAAATCATAATTTGAATTATGGATAAAAACTGGGATAAAAACTGCTGGCTAACGTTTAAGCTACACGATTGATGCGCTACCCCTCTAAAATTACTACCCTCCGACGATATTTCCTGCCACAAGTGATTATGGTCTCTGACTTTCCCCTTCCCCCTATTTTCTCTCTAGTCCCTTTCCCCTTATCCCCCTCTTCAAACTCCACCTTACAAACCCAACATATTTTTTGATTTTTAATCGCGAGACGATCCTCTGCAGACAACACCATAGGATAATGCGTATTTCTCAAACGAAAAATAGCGCCATTAGCCGTGCCAATTAATTTAGTCAGTGCCTTGATCATGAACTCTCCCTCATCCAATGTTTCTACTATTTCTAACAACTGCATGGTGTTAGAATTGTCTCTTTGGGCATGGGCATAGGACACTGCAATAGCTTGATGTTCTTTGATTCGGTTTGGAAATCGAGGATCGTTCACTTCCATCAGCTTAGCCTCACAATCCAAAGATATTTTGTTGCTCTGGAGAAGGGTGTTTTGAAAATTTTTAAAACGTAAAATGGCCCTATCCCCTGACATCGTTTCCATTGACTGGTAGCCATGCCGTCTACAGTGCCTCATATGATTGTGTAACTTTAATTCTGTCCAAAATCGAGACAGGCATTTTGGACAGTAGACACGTGTCCCCTTAGTCTTACCCTCCCCCAGAACTCTACTAATGTCTGTAATTGGATTAAAATGGCCAATTGAATTGGCTAGATCACTAGATAGTGGTGTGTATAACAACCAAACCCAGTTTTTGCCCAAATCTAGTGACGGGCCTCATACAGGGAATACTGCTCCCTTCTTTTTAAAACAAGCCCCATATTCAAATTCAGCTTCACACTGAACCAAAGTAATGCCGATATATAAATGGGCATTGGCTCTTTCAAAAATATCAATGGACCTAAGCGTTACTGGGTATTTTCCCTCTAAAAAAGTGAAATCTACATTTGGGAAATTGGACCCTTCCTTGCCATGTACAGCCCAGTGATCTAAATTCATCTTTGAGGCTTCATCTTTCAATGGACGGAAAGCTGACATGAGGAAAGCATACTCGAAACATTTTTGACCTGTTTCAAAACAAATTCGCTGGACACCTTTACATCCTTCTAGATCATGATTATATTTTTAAATGTACCCTCATCCCTATGCCCCCCCCCCTCTTAAAATAAAATCTTTCTTAAATTTACAGATATTAACACTTAAATTTTCAACATAAAGAACTACTGACCCGCTCCCATTTTCCTTATAATTCTGAAGATGCGCAATAATATGACCTATCCACTCAGAAAAGGCACCCTCAAAATTCTGTAAATTTGGATAGATCACACGCATCTCGGTATTTACGTAATGGTGGTAAACTTCACTTTTTCCCTCATTTCAATAAAACACCTTTAAAACAATAGAAACCTTAATTGAATCCCTCCCCCTCCCCATAATTGAATTTGGTTCTCCAGCAGTGCACGAATTCTATCTACATAGTCATGCACAATTTCTAGGGGGTCAAACATAAAATTACCACACACAAGCGAATAAAATGGGTCATCAAAAGTTGCAGTGTAGACAACTATTGCATTTAAAATTGTATTTGATACCTGAAATTCAGGGAATGATGTAAATTGGGTATTACCCTCCCCCTCCCCCGCGTGTATATTATCAACACCCCGTCCCCCACATTTCTCCCCCACAATAGAGTTGTTCGAAGCCACTTCATTCGATTGAAGTGGAAGTAGGTTATCGGGGGCTAGAGGAGGGTTCCCTGTTAATTCCCAGCTAAAATCATCTAAAAGCTGTGAGGTGTTTGGACTCAAGTCCCCCTGCTCAACTGCGCTATTATCTACGTTAAAATAATCAGCTAAAAAGTCATCATAGTTATCTGAAATTTGATATAAAATGATGCCATCCCATAGTGAATTGTTGGGGAGCTCCACATGCGCGTCCTCTCCTTCACCAACTGACGAGCAGGGGGGAGATGGCGAATATGGAACCAGAACGACCTATAAAAGAAAATAGATTATTTTCATAGTGTCCAAATCACCCCTACTGTTTTTAAAAAATTAGATTATTATTTACATATATGCTTGGAAACACACTTAATAGCAGTAGCATATACCCTACTCAATATATTCTGAAAGTTCCAACTTAACGAAAATCTAAGACATAACATAGAAGGTTTTGATTTTGTTCAAACAACCCCTCCCAATTTCCACTATTTAATGCTCCCCTCCGACCCGGCCCAGCGGACCCTCCCCGCGGTGCTTGGTGACCGCCCTCACCCCTGTATACGATAATTGACCTGATTAAAAAAGGGGGGAACAATTTTTCTTTTAATATCTTTGACAGGCTTTGACTGTCTGATCGACTGATGAAATGAGTCGATTGTTAGAAGACCGAATCCTTTAAAACTATAATATTGTAGGGAAAAATAACATTTTGAGATAAAAAGAATATAGTTCTATCAGTAATTGACTAGAAAATAACGAAAATTATTATTATGATGTTGAAGAGATAGCGAAAATGCCTACAGTGGGACCAGACAAAATTGCAAAGATTAGAAAAAAAGAGTGGCTTTCTTTGGCAAAGTAAAAACAAAAAAAAATTACATTATATTTAGATATGTCTCAGGGAGGGGGGAGCAGAGAAATTTAAAACAATGGTTGGGGCGGGGGGTTAATATTTTAATATCTCTGAGACAGACACACACACACTTTTACAGCGCGATGAAAAATGGGTTTGTTTAGATATTTCTATAAGTTAGGTAAAAAAAAATGCTCACATTTGTATATCCCGGCTGCAGTTGAGTGCCTGAAGGCCCTGGCGAAGCATGTTGGACCTCCTGACCTTGTGTAGGTGGGGCAGCTCTTGAAGGCAACGCATGATGGAGAGTGAACGGGCCGACTGCGTTACATTCTTGCACCGATGTGGCAGCAGGGTTCTCCAACCAGTGGCTGGCGTGCTGTGGGGCTGCCTCACCCTCCCTTGCTCTCTTTACAGGTGGAGGGGCAATATATCCTTCATAATTGTCCTTAAAAGAAGAGAAAAAAGTTAGTATTGAAATAATTTCTCCCTTCTGTACAGGAATGAAAATTAGCACGCCCATAACCTAACCTAGCCATAATTTTGTCTAAAAAACATTTATCACAATGAAGTCCCCCTCTTCCGTTTTCAGCAATGTCATTAAAATATTTGTTAGCAATTATTTTTGGGGAATAACTCGTTTCAATCCTCCAAATACAGGTTGCATAGGCCTGTGCATCCCGGCCGCCACAGCAATCGTCCCGCTGTATATGATAGACTATAATATTCTAGTGAAAAACAGCATTTCGAGATAACAAGAACCTAGTTCTAACAGTAATTGACTAGAAAATAACTAAAATTATTATTATGCGGTTGAAGAGATAGCGAAAATGCCTACAGTGGGGCCAGAGAAAATAGGAAAGATTAGAAAAAAAAGAGTGGTTTTCTTTGACAAAGCAAAAACAAAAAAATTACATTATATCTAGATATCTCTCAGGAAGGGGGGAGCACAGAAAATTAAAACCAGGATGGGTGCAGTGGGTTAATATTTTAATATCTCTGAGACACACACAAACACACTTTTACAGCGCGATGAAAAATGGTTTTGTTTAGATATTTCTATAAGTTAGGTAAAAAAATGCTCACTTTTTCATATCCCGGCTGCAGTTGAGGGCCTGAAGGCCCTGGCGAAGCATGCTGGACCTCCTGACCTTGTGTAGGTGGGGCAGCTCTTGAAGGCAATGCATGATGGAGGGTGAACGGGCCGACTGCGTTACATTCTCGCACCAATGTGTCAGCAGGTTTCTCCAACCAGTGGCTGGCGTGCTCTGTGGCTATATCACCCTCTCTTGCTCCCTTTAAAGGTGGAGCGTCCGTATATCCATCATAATTCATCTTAAAAGAAGAGAAAAAAGTTAGTATTGAAATAATTTTCCCCTTTTTTACAGATGGAAAATTAGTACGCTCATAACCTAACCTTGCAATAATTTTGTCTAAAAAACATTTATCACAATGAAGATCCCCTCCCCCTTTTCAGCAATGTCCTAAAAATAATTGTTAGCAATTATTTTTGGGGAATAACTCGTTTCACTCCTCCAAATACAAGTTGCATAGGTCTAGCTTAATTGTTGCAAACTCTTTTTGTCTGAAACTGTTTTAATTTAACGGAGAAAAGCAATCCCTTTGGCCAAACCGCTATCGTAAACACACAGGAAAAGGGATGCCAAACTAATTATAACCTTGCACGGAGCTTTATGTCAAAACAGAGCGGCTTAATGACAACAGAGCGACGGAAGTCAGTTCTCACTTTTGCTAGGATACAGAAAAGTGCATTAAAAATGCATACGGGTGAAAAAGTCACCTTTTTTCGAGAAATAGAATTATTTCCAATGAAAGAATTACAGTCATAAAGAGAGGGGGGTTTAGGTGGTAAAAAGAACATATTTTACGTTTTCTAGTGAGTATAAAGATAGCATAGTGGAGTTTGTATTAGAGTGGGAGGGAGGAATTTACCTGAATATACTGTAGGGTGAACAAGGAAAATAATTTTATTTTGAGAATAAAAATGAAAATGTACTAAAACAAAACTCACATGGTAAATTGAGGCTGCCAAGGCATCTAACTCATCAATAATATTCATTGATGTATCCATTGTGTCACAATACTTTCTGATAATTTAATCACAATGCATGTCCGTTATATATGAAATCTCAAGGGCGAATTGCGACGTAATGGGGAAAACCAAATGTAAGCGAGCCTCTGATTGGCTTAGAAGGAGATGTAACCAGCCCTCTGATTGGTTTAGAAGGAGACACGTGATTTGTTTCCCGTTATCGGATCAATTTACTTCCCCTTCGATTACGCAATCAATTTCTCAGAAATCCATTTCCCCTAGGGAGTCTATGTCCATATATGGTGCCCCGTCACGAGCTCATTAGGTTAGCCTAGGTTACGCAATCAATTTCTCGGAAATCCATTCCCCTAGGGATTCCATGCCCATATATGGTGTCCCGTCGGACTGACAGCACAGGTGTTCTCCCTAGGGACTCTATGCCCATATATGGACTCCCCCTGGACCTCCTTATAGCTCTCTACTTACAAACTTCCAGAAGCCTGGTAATCCTGTCTTGTCAGGCACTATCTCCTTTCAACTTAAAATCCTCACATATTTAAAAAAAAAAAAGACGAGACACCTCTTGCTCACTCAATTCCCCAATGGGTACCATTAATATTCACTACCAATCCTCATACTGTTTGGCACTACTTGAAGTAAAATAAAAAAACACATTAATCAAAATCATAACAATCAACACAATGGCCCCTTAGCAGCCTACGGATCGAGTCTAATTGTCTGGTCTAGAATATCACCTGGTAGTCTTTCCCATGTTAACGGAAGCTGGTATCTGAGCGAGAAGAAACCGAACAAAAGATATTATGCAGGCAATCTGGTGCTACATCATTCGAAATATCGAACATTAACTGCGTTCTGTAGAACTCAAACAGACCCGAAATCAGTAGTATATGGTAACTCTTATACAGATCCCTTACCGAAGAACGAGAATCACTATTAGAAACAATCCCATTCTGGAGAACACGTAACTGCCTAAGAAGTGCAATGAATGTGGACGACCACACTGAACAATAGCAAAGTAAATAGGGGTGCACCAACGAAAAATAAATAAGACGCAGTATTCTGACAGGAAAAAAATGCTTTAATTTACGCATCATTCAAACATTACGGGCCACTTTAGAAGATACACACTGTATATGTTCTACAAACGAGTACAAACACACTGAACAACAGTAAAGTAAATAGGGGTGCACCAACGAAAAATAAATACGACGCAGTATTCTGACAGGAAAAAAAATGTAAATAGGGGTAAAGTAAAGTAAATAGGGGTGCACCAACGAAAAATAAATAAAACGCAATATTCTGACAGGAAAAAATGCTTTAATTTACGCATCATTCCAACATTACGGGGCACTTTAGAAGATACACACTGTATATGTTCTACAAACGAGAAGGTCTCATCCAGAATAACTCCCAGGTATTTCACCGTACTTTTCCGATATATCTGGGACGGATCAACATTCAGTGTTGTTAACCATGGATAGTAATTCTCAGATCTCCAATAAATAATCCTGTTAGATTTATTAATACTGATAGCCAGTTTGTTCGATGTCACCCATCGTTCCTTCTAAAAATCCGACTAACTCTTGCTCCGTACGAGCAATAATCGCGAGATTTGTGTCATCTGCAAACAATACAAGGACCTTCTTTGGGCCTCTCAAATCTGAACTTAGGTCATTTGTCCTAATGGTCTTTAGGTCTTTAGGTCATTTGGCGGCCAGACCACAGTATATATAGTAGTAGTATGATCTTTCCCTATCTCACCCATTATAAGAACCCGGACCGAGGTGCGATTGCTCCAGAGATTGTATAAACCGTTATAAACATAAGCGACATTAGATCTTTTCACGGGTAAACAAGCCAGATCTCTCTTGAACGCAAAACTTAGCTCCAACGTTGGAACCCTAATTTTCAAGAAACTAATTTTAAATTAATTTATTCCAATACACACATGAAAATCGGTAATTAGTAGTGCAATGTTATTATTAGATGTTATTTAGGAATTAAAAATAGGTTTCGAAGTCTCAAGTTGGTTTCAAAGGCATTTTGAGAAAGTTTCTGCCAAAATACGTGTTCCAGGGTAATTGGACCACAGACGGCAGATCAAATGAGAGGAGCTTTTTGTGAGCACCGATATATATATATATATATATATATATATATATATATATATATATATATATATATATATATATATATATATATATATATATATATATATATATATATATATATATATATATATATATATATATATATATATATATATATATATATATATATATATATATATATTTATACTATAGAATTATAGTCAGAGGTTAGATTAGGTTAGAGGTTAGGTTTCTCCACGTTTAAGTTAGGTTATGTTAAGTTAGGTTAGGTTAGGTTAGCCTACGTACGCACGCGTACGTAGGCTAACCTAACCTAACCTAACTTAACCTAACCTAACTTAACCGTGGAGAAACCTAACCTCTAACCTAATCTAACCTATGGTTTTGGTATTTCTATGGAATATTGTGGAATTTTGTGATTATGCTAGTTTAGACTAAACTTCAACTCTAACTAAATCTCTAAGCTAAGATTCTTGGCTAAACCTCTAAGCTATAACTCTTAACTAAAATTAAACTATACAATAACTCTAACTAAAACTCTAAGCTACGACTCTAAGCTAAAACTATAAACTCTTAACTATAACTAAACTAAACGAAACTTCAACCCTAACTAAAACTCTAATCTAAGACTTTAGGTAAAACTCAAAACTCTTAACTAAAACTAACTAAACTAGAACTCTAAATAAAACTCTAAGCTAAGAATATAAGTTAAAAATCTAAACTATTAACTAAAACTAAACTAAACTAGAACTCTAACTAAAACTCTAAGCTAAGATTCCCAGCTAAAACTCTAAACCCTTAACCATAACTAAACTAAACTTCAACTCTAAGTAAAGCTCTAAGCTAAGACTCTAAGGCAGAACTCAAAACTCTTAACTGAACTAAACTAGAACTTCAACAAAAACTCAAAGCTAAGACTCTAAGATAAAACTCTAAACTCTTAACTAAAACTAAACTAAACTAGAACGCTAAGTAAAAATATAAGCTAAGACTATAGTCTAAAAACTATACACTATTAACTGTTACTAAACTAAAATTAATCATCAACAAAAACACTAAGATATGACTATTTTATAAACCTACCAACTATTAATGAAACTCAAAAAGGGCTATCAAACAAACTCTATAATACGAATAATAGCTAAAAAACTCTATGCAATTAAATAAAAAAAAAATGATATTAAATTCTGACTATAACTCTAACCTAATACTCTAAGAGAAAATTCTAACCTCTTAACTAAAACAAAACTAAACTAAAAATCTAACAAAAACTCTAAGCTAAGACTCTAAGCTATAACTCTAAACTCTTAACTAAAACTAAACTAACTAGAACTCTAATTAAAACTCTAAGACCAAGCTAAAACTCTAAACTAAACTAGAACTTCAACAAAAAACTCTAAGCTAAGACTCTAATCTAAAAACTCTAAACTCTCAACTAAAAGTAAAATAAAATAGAACTCTAACAAAGACTCTAAGATAAGACTCTAAACTAAAACTCTAAACTTTTAACTAAAACTAAACCAAACTAAAACTCTAAGCTAAGTCTCTAAGGTAAAACACCAAACTCTTAACTAAAATTAAACTAAACTAGAACTCTAACAAAAACTCTAAGCTAAGACTCTAAGGTAAAACTCTAAACTCTTAACTATTACTAAACTAAATTAGAACTCTAACAAAAACTCTAAGGTAAGACTCAGCTAAAACTCTAAACTCTTAACTAGAAGTAAACTAAAGTAGAAATCTAACAGAAACTCTAATCTATGACTCTAAGGTAAAACTCGAGACTCTTAACTATAACGAAACTAAACTAGAACTCTAACAAAAACTCTAAGCTATGACTCTAAGCTAAAACTCTACACTCTTAATTATAACTAAACTAAACTTCAACTTTAACAAAAACTCTAATCTATGACTATAACCTAAAACTCTAAACTCTTAACTAAAACTAAACTAAACTAGAACTTCAACAAAAACTCTAAGCTATGACTCTAAGCTAAAACTCTAAACTCTTAACTAAAACTAAACTAAACTAGAACTCTAAAAAAAACTCTAAGCTAAGACTCTAAGCTAAAATTCTAAACTCTTAACTAAAACTAAACTAAACTAGAACTCTTACAAAAACTTCAAGCCAAGACTCTAAGCTAAAAAACTCTAAACTCTTAACTAAAACTTAACTAAACTAAAACTCTAAGATAAGTCTCTAAGTTAAAACTCTAAAATCTTAACTAAAACTAAACTAAACTAGAACTCTAACAAAAACTCTAAGCTAAGACTATAAGCTAAAATTCTAAACTCTTAAATAATAATAAACTAAACTTCAACTTTAACAAAAACTCTAAGCTATGACTCTAAGCTAAAACTCTAAACTCTCAACTAAAACTAAACTAAACTAGAACTCTAACAAAAACTCTAAGCTAAGACTCTAAGCTAAAATTCTAAACTCTTAACTAAAACTAAACTAAACTAGTACTCTAAAAAAAAAAACATTAAGCTAAGAGTCTAAGCTAAAAAACTCTAAACTCATAACTAAAACTAAACTATACTAAAACTCTAAGCTAAGTCTCTAAGGTAAAACTCCAAACTCTTAAATATATCTAAACTAAACTAGAACTCTAACATAAACTCTAAGATAAGACTCAAAGATAATACTCTAAACTCTTAACTGAAACTAAACTAAACTAGAACTCTAACAAAAACTCTAAGTTAAGACTCTAATCTAAAATTCTAAACTCTTAACTAAATCTAAACTTAACTAGAACTCTAACTAAAACTCTATGCTATGACTCTAAGGTAAAAAACCAAACTCTTAACTAAAACTAAACTAAACTAGAACTCTAACAAAAAACTCTAAGGTAAGACTCAAAGCTATAACTCTAAACTCTTAACTAATACTAAACTAAAGTTCAACTCTAACAAAAACTGTAAGCTAAGACTCTAAGCTAAAACTCTAAACTCTTAACTAAAACTAAACTAAACTAGAACTTCAATAAAAACTCTAAGCTAAGACTCTAAGCTAAAAACACTAAATTCTTAACTAAAACTAAACTAAACTAGAACTTCAACAAAAACTCTAAGCTAAGACTCTAAAAGGTAAAACTCTAAACTCTTAACTAAAACTAAACTAAACTAGAACTCTAACAAAAACTCTAAGCTAAGACTCTAAGCTAAAACTCTAAACTCTTAACTATTACTAAACTAAACTTCAACTCTAACTAAATCTCTAAGCTAAGACTCTAAGCTAAAAGTATAAAATCTTAACTAAAACTAAACTAAACTAGAACTTAAAAAAAAACTCTCATCTTAGAATCTAAGCTAAAAACTTTAAACTCTCAACTAAAAGTAAACTAAACTAGAGCTCTAACTAAAACTCTAATCTAAGACTCTAAGCTAAAACTCTAAACTCTTAACTAAAA